>NC_084753.1:13701102-13936102 GCF_033978785.1 Entelurus aequoreus | reverse complement strand
AAGCATTTCATAGAAGCTGCTTTTATACCCAATCATGGCACCCACCTGTTCCCAATTAGCCCGTAAGTCTTTGATGAGCATTCCTCAACTTTCTCACTCTTTTTTGCCACTTGTGCCAGCTTTTTGAAACATGTTGCAGCCATCAAATTCCAAATGAGCTAATATTTGCAAAAAATAACGTTTTCCAGTTCGAACATTAAATATCTTGTCTTTGCAGTCTAATTAATTGAATATAGGTTGAAAAGGAGTTGCAAATCATTGTATTCTGTTTTTATTTACGAATTACACTATGTGCCAACTTCACTGGTTTTGAGTTTTGTACATGCTGTAAGTAAATATGTAATGTGGTAACAGGCACATAATAATATGTCAAAGTTACGTATTTTGCTCATTTTAGGCAAACATTAATTTATGAAACGCGCCACAAAGTTTGCTTTTTCCTTCGACAACATAACTGATCACTACTCACTGCGGACATGACAGCCAACAAACATAACAAAATAATCCCTTTATAAGGTCTGCTGTCACTGGGATACCGACTGATAGGTTGTTGATATATTCCTGTTTGGATGAAGAATTAATCAGAATCCTTGCGGACAAAAAAGGGGGTTCAAAAGAAGCGACTTAGCATATTTGTAACAGTGTTAAAGTTGTTTATACGGCCACCCTCAGTGTGACCTGTATGGCTGTTGCTCAAGTATGCCTTGCATTCACTTACGTGAGTGTAAAAGCCGCATATATTATTAAAGCACGCCCCCAATATTATTGACTGTCATCATCATTATCATCGCTCGCCTGCAACAGGAAGCTAACAAGCCAAATACTAGAGTCCGTGAACATTGCTCCAATGTATGGATTTTGTGTTGATTTATATACAAAGTAAACACTGACGTGTGCAAAGGCAGTAATATATGCTAAAACAAGGCGGCATGAGAAGGACTTCCCTGTTTGTCCCCTCTTTATCACACAGGTAAAACCCGCAAGGGGAACAGATTTTTTTGTTGAAATAAAGCCAATAATGCAATTTTTTGTGGTCCCCTTTTATTTAGAAAAGTATCAAAGTACCAAAAAGTATCGAAATGCATTTTGGTACCGGTACCAAAATATTGGTATCGGGACAACACTAATGTACATATATAAATATATAGTTGACGCAGGGGAAGATCTTGCTTTGGTTTTTGGCTGAGACTAGGGATCTTGGGCTCAAAAAGGTTGGTGACTACTGTTGTTAACGATAGGCAAAGTTCCAAAAAAAGTGAAGTTCCCCTTGAAAAAAAAATATATATATATATATATATATATATATATATATATATATATATATATATATATATATATATATATATATATATATATATATATATATATATATATATATATATGGGGGGGGGGGGATTTTTGAGAATTATTAGGATTGCACAAGCATCAGGATTGGAAGAACACCTCTGGTTTGCGGTTTGTTGTTGAAGTTACATAATGGTGACATATTGAACTGACAAACGTATCAGTGGGTTTATGCAATCAGCGATCAGATCATATCGTTTTTTAATTTTCTCCAAAAACAGGCTGCACCTCAAATATATGCCTCCTGGTATCATATTGGAATGTGCACACAATTTAGAATTGACTTGAATAATGTATTAAAAGTTAAAGTACCAATGATTGTCACACACACACTAGGTGTGGCGAAATTATTCTCTGCATTTGACCCATCACCCTTGATCACCCCCTGGGAGGTGAGGGGAGCAGTGAGCAGCAGCGGTGGCCGTGCCCGGGAATCATTTTTTGTGATTTAACCCCCAATTCCAACCCTTGATGCTGAGTGCCAAACAGGGAGGTAATGGGTCCCATTTTTTATAGTCTTTGGTATGACTCAGAGGATACTTTACCAATCTCTCATATTGTCATACCTTTGTTGTGGTCCGTGTTGCCAGAAATGACAAATTATCAAAACAAAATTGGAAAATGTTTGTATTTTGAGAACAATTAGCTTGCATACCCGATGTAATGTACTTAGAAGCATCTGCTACAGTATAACACTAGGCCAGGGGTCGGCAACCCAAAATGTTGAAAGAGCCATATTGGACCAAAAATACAAAAACAAATCTGTCTGGAGCCGCAACAAATTAAAAGCCATATTACATGTGTCATGAGATGTCAATTTAATTAAAAGGACTTAAAGGAAACTAAATGACCTCAAATATAGCTACAAATGAGGCATAATGATGCAATATGTACATATCGCTAGCCTAAATAGCATGTTAGCATCGATTAGCTTGCAGTCATGCAGTGACCAAATGTCTGATTAGCACTCCACACAAGTGAATAACATCAACAAAACTCACCTTTGTGCACTCATGTACAACGTTAAAAGTGTGGTGGACAAAATGAGACAGAAAAAGAAGTGGCATAAAACACGTCCTAGAAAGTCGGAGAACTTTATACATGTAAACAAACTATACGGTGAGTTCAAGGACCGCCAAAATTAGTAGGACAAAACGGCGCTCACCAAATACTCGAATCAGTGAAGCATGTTTAATATAAACAGTGTGATTTATAACAATTAGGGAGGTTTGTGTCATGTTTGTCCTCCTACAGAAACCATACTAAAACAAAAAAATAGATTTTTTTCCCCCCTCATCTTTTTCCATTCTTCATACATTTTTGAAAAATCTCCAGAGAGCCACTAGGGCGGCGCTAAAGAGCCACATGCGGCTCTAGAGCCGCGGGTTGCCGACCCCCGCACTAGGCCGTGTATAGTATAGCTCATTATGCAGTTTTAACATTAAATAAACTAACAGCATTGTTGTAATAAGATGGCACTAGCTGTCTACCCAAAAAACATACACCTGGGGCAATGTTCCCTCTAATTTTTCATGTGTGTGAGCAAACACAAAAACTCTCTGAGCATTCAGTGGAGCCCATGTGAGCAACATCAGACGTGCACACTGTGTCTACACCAGCAGCACACCTGTCCCAAACCTGACTAAATAAGTTAAATCTCCATCCATCCATCCATTTTCTAACGCTTGTCCCTTTCGGGGTCGCGGGGGGTGCTGGAGCCTATCTCAGCTGCATTCGGGCGGAAGGCGGGGTACACCCTGGACAAGTCCCCACCTCATCGCAGGGCCAACACAGATAGACAGACAACATTCTCTTATTATTATAATCAAATGACAGCAGTCATTTCCATGAGGTTATTTTCTAATAAAAGTGTTTAGGCCCACTTGCAATGACAATAACAAAAAATATTGTTTTTCATGAAATGTGTACTTGTATTGTTTGTCTGGGTGGAGGTCCTGCTTTGGAAATAGTTTGTAGCCCTTTCAGACATTGCATTTAGTTCCCATTAAAACATTCACATGTTGCACAATGAGATGTAAGCAGGGGATCATGTGTACATTCCTGCAACTTCCTGTTTGTAAAAAATATATTTTTATTAGTATTTAATTAATATACTAAACGCATTTCATGATTAATATTTATAAATTAAGATTCCTAATAAATGACACTAGAATAAGCACACATTTGATTGGTAAATCATAGTGTAACGACCTGGAATTACACTTTATGTGTGGTTTGGAGTTGTCCAACTTTTTGTGTGGCCGTAAACGCATCACTGGCTAAGTGCCATATGTGCATGTGTTGGTGCAAGTAAGTAAGAGCGAGCGGCTGCTGTTGATATAACAAAGTTGCTTTTGGTCTGGTTTGTACTGCAGAAAATGACTAGTTTTGCTAGATATCATTTTTTTTACTAATGTTTTGGTGATGTGTTTATGGCCGACAATAAAGAGTTTTGCTCAGTAAAGTGATCGATGGAATTCATGTCCTCAAAGCGTCTCGACAGACGTTACAATATTTGAACAACGATGACGAAAACTGTTTCCTCTGTCGTGTCCGTGTGTCGAAAATTGTTATGTTTTTTATTTAACTTTGTGCGTGGCATAGATTTGCCGTGCGCAGAGGACGCTTGAGCAGTGCGCAATTGCACAGGCGCGCGCCTTAGAGGAAACGTTGACCTGAGGATAGGTTGATTGGCAACACTAAATTGGTCCCTAGTGTGTGAATGTGAGTGTGAATGTTGTCTGTCTATCTGTGTTGGCCCTGCGATGAGGTGGCGACTTATCCAGGGTGTACCCCGCCTTCCGCCCGAATGCAGCTGAGATAGGCTCCGGCGGCCCCCGCGACCCCAAAAGGGACAAGCGGTAGGAAATGGATGGATGGATGAATAGATTTAGAATGGGGATGTGGATACATTTGTTGTGCACCCTTATTTATTACAGTTGTCATTGCAACTTGTTCTCGTTACCATTCACCCGTTTGCTCTTTTATTCCCCTTTTTGATGTTTTTATTAGTATTTGCGGCGGGCCTTTAAAAAGTTAACTGCGGACGCTGGGCGCCCCTGCCCTAACGGCCTTATACGGGTGCCACTAAAGCGCCTACCGATGCTCCTGGAACAGCTGCTGTGATTTAGTGCATTTTCACTGCCCTCACGTGCTGCCTATGGCGTAAACGCCCTCACCTTTGAGAATGACGGGGTCCTTGCCCTCCCTCCTCAGCGACTCCAGGACCACGTGGAGGGGCTGCGAGGGCCCGAGCCGGTTGGGATCCGTGGTGCTCTCGTCGTAGACCACGATATCTTTGGAGAAGATGCCCTTAAGCGAGTCCTTGCCCTCCCGGCAGGAGATGAGGTCCAAGACGGTGATCTTTCCCTGCTGCAGCCGCCGCCGGCTGATCTTGTCGGAGCAGTTGATGTGCGCCGCCCCCCGGATGTGGCTCTTGTTGTACTCCGTGAAGGCGCGGCAGTCGATGATGACCGGCACGGGCCCGACGGGGTGGCCCATGGGGCAGCAGGTCATCCGCTTGGCCAGCTCATTGGGGTGGATGAGCCTCAGGGAGGAGGCGGCGCCCGGGGCGAAGCTGGTGGCGCTTAATGCTTCGTGGTTGCTGAGCATGGGGGGTCCGGCATAGCTGAGGTTGGGGCTGCTGGCGCTCACCTGGCCGTGGTTCAGGTTCGGGCTGTCCTTCTCGTAGGTGGTGACCGAGCAGCAGCTGGCACTGCTGCATCCGCACGACAAGGAGCGCGTGGAGCCCTTGGATGAGGGCATATACGTCACAAGATTAGCCGTCGCCCGGATCTTCACCACCGTGGTGCTAATGACCGTCTCGTCGCTGCTGGTGGAGGCGATGGAGTCCAGGTAGCTGGTGTCCAGTCGCAGTTGGAGTTCCTGAGGTCGGATCGGCCTTGGCAGCGCCACCACAATTCTGTCGTCGAGAGGAGATGGAGGCATGGGGAGGCCGAGGGCTGGACGTTTACGGAGAACTCAACACGCCGCTCTGAAACCGGAGAGACAAATGTTTTTATACTTTGTTGTCCAACATTTTTAATTTGGTTAATCAAAGGGTTGCAGTGTTGCACACACAAACATTAGCTGGGTGTGTTGTACGCTAATGATATAACTTCGCTAATAAGTAACACACGCGCATTAGCTTTGTGTGTTCTTTGCTAATTATATACCGTAATTTCCGGACTATAAGCCGCACCTGACTATAAGCCGCACCAGCTAAATTTAGGGGAAAATACAGATTGCTCCATATATAAGCCGCACCCGACTATAAGCCGCAGGGTTTTGATGTGTAATTACCGTAGTATATAGGGGTTCCTGCTACCACGGAGGGGATTGTCGGGACAGAGATGACTGTTTGGGAACGCAAAGAGCCCATTTATTAACAATAAATCTTTCAATCATTCAATCAAACTTTCACATCTTTGACATGGCGAACAGCATTCATGCAGAGTACAAATAATACAACGGTGCAAAGTAATACAAAGTGCTCGCCTGTACGTTATCAAAATAACCAGCCTACCGGTATATGAAAAGTCAGTCTTTAATCATTGTGTCATCGTCTTCCTCCTGTGTACTAAAACCACCGAAATCCTCTTTGTCGGTGTCGGAGAACAACAGGCCGTATATAAGCCGCACCCTTGTATAAGCCGCAGGGACCAGAACGAGGGGAAAAAGTAGCGGCTTATAGTCCGGAAATTACGGTAATCTATGCTCATAATTAGGGATGTCTGATAATATCGGGCTTGTAACGACCGGGTCGCATCGTGGTGCGAGGTGTTCTCCCAAGGATGCAGACGGGCTCGGACACAGCTTGCAGGTAGGAAAAATGATTTATTCAGGAACTAACTCAGACAGGAAAAAACAAAAACGACTAGCGTGGGAGCTAGCAAGCAAAATAATATAGCATGAGAGCTAGCAGGAAACAAAGTGGTCGTTAGCTGTTGCGTGAAAGCAAATTAGGAAGCCAGGCAGAGTGCTGCCCGGGCGAAGACTAAATAGCCCTCTGATTAGTGCCCGGACAACAGGTGAGCGTCTCGAACACTAACCAGAGGCAGCTGAGCATAATCTGCCGTCATGACAACAGAAACGAACAAACACAAGGTGCTGAAAACACATGTGACTAGAAAACGTAAACAAACTATGATCCGGGCAGCGGATCCTAACAGGGCTGCCGATATTATCGGCCGATAAATGCTTTAAAATGTAATATCGGAAATTAGCGGCATCTGTTTCTTAATTATCGGTATCGGTTTCTAAAAGTAAAATGTATGACGTTTTAAAACGCCGCTGTGTACACGGGCGTAGGGAGAGGTACGGAGTGCCAATAAACCTTAAAGGCATTTCCTTTGCGTGCGTGCCGTCCGAGTCACATAATATCTACCGGCTGTTCTCATCACAAATTAATGCAAGGCATACTTGGTCAACAGCCATACAGGTCACACTGAGGGTGGCCGTATAAACAACTTTAACACTGTTACAAACATGCGCCACACTGTGAACCCACACCGAACAAGAATGACAAACA
This sequence comes from Entelurus aequoreus, assembly GCF_033978785.1. Classification (NCBI taxonomy): domain Eukaryota; kingdom Metazoa; phylum Chordata; class Actinopteri; order Syngnathiformes; family Syngnathidae; genus Entelurus; species Entelurus aequoreus. The sequence goes on along the minus strand of NC_084753.1, from coordinate 13,929,228 downwards.
CATTTCGGGGGAACATCCGCACCGTAACACAACAGAACAAATACCCAGAATCCCTTGCAGTACTAACTCTTCCGGGACGCTACAATAATTAACCAACAATTGTTGGTTAATGACATAAACTACACTCATAAGTAACACCAGCGCAGACATTAGCTTTGTGTGTTGTTAGCCAATGATATAAACTATGCTCGTAAGTAACACACGCACAGACATTTGTTTTGTGTGTTTGTTAGCTAATGATACAAACTACGCTCATAAGTAACACGTGCACAAACATTAGCTCTGTGTATTGTTAGTTAATGACATAAACTACGCTCATAAGTAACACCAGCGCAGACATTAGCTTTGTGTGTTGTTAGCCAATGACACAAATTACGCTTGTAAGTAACACGCGCACAGACATTACATTTGTGTGTTGTTAGCTAATGATATAAACTACGCTCATAAGTAACACGTGCACAAACATTAGCTATGTGTGTTGTTGGTTAATTACATAAACTACACTCGTCAGTAACACATGCACAAACATTAGCTTTGTGTGTTGTTAGCCAATGATATAAACTACGCTTATAAGTAACACGCACACAGACATTAGCTTTGTGTGTTGTTAGCTAATGATATAAACTACGCTTATAAGTAACACGCACACAGATATTAGCTTTGTGTGTTGTTAGCTAATGATATAAACTACGCTCGTAAATAACACGCGCACAAACATTAGCTATGTGTATTGTTAGCTAATGATATAAACTATTGTTTCTTAACCATAGGGTCAGGCCCCAAAAAATATCTCTTTCCCAGCTGTAGTATGTATGGGCAGCAGCAGTTGTAATACACTTTTACACCACTTGTGCTGTAAAAGTGGTGTATATTATTATATATTATTAATTTAGTAAGAATTTATTTTAGCACTGCGTAATTATGTCAATTTATTTTTCATTTTTTTTATCAGTCGCTTGTTTTGCAGTATATTTGATTAGTATTTATTTTTGCAATCAGCCTGACCTAAGCCTTGATAATAATCTTTGTGATTAATACACGCTTTCATATCATTTGACAAGGTTTATCCTGTTAAACTGTAAGTACAGTTGGTTAGATATAATTATTCAATACGATCGGAAATGAAGAGTAAGATTACTAACTTAGTGCTAATATTTGAGTGGGCCCCGGGCCCCTCCATAGTGAAAAAGTTGGGTCCGAAGGTAAAAAAAAAGGTTAAAAACCCCTGAAATAAACTTTGTGTGTGGTTAGCTAATGATATAAACTATGCTCGTAGGAAACCTGTGCATTAGCTATGTGTGTTGTTAGCTAATGATACTAACCAACCCGTCAGTAACACGCACAGGAACTTTTTGTGTTGTTAGCTAATTATGTAAACTACGCCCGTATGTAACATGCACATTATCTTTGTTTTTGGTTAGCTAATGGTATGAACTACACCCATACGTAACACGCACTTTAGCTTTGTGTTGTTAGCTAATGATATGAACAACGCCCATCCCTAACACGCCCACACGCATTAGCTTTGGGTGTTGTTAGCCAATTATATAAACTACGCTCATACGTAAGACACGCAATAGCTTTGTGTGATACAAACTTCGGCCAAACGTAACATGTGCACGTGCATAACTGTGGCGCATTCAAGAACCCAAGTTACAGAGGCGTCACTAGTTCTTAAAGGCAGCGGGGACTTGACTCCCAGGTGATGCACTAATAATAATACAACCATAATAACATTGGTGTATTATTATGATTGGTATTATCCACTGATGTATCAGCTAATCTCTACTTTACAAGGAAAACATGATAGACTTATCATTATAATTACGTGAATAACGACAGGTTATATGATTATTTAAATTCATATTATCATTCCCTTTTTCCAAAAATAATTTAAGGGGTTTGATCTAGTTTAAGGGTTCTTACCTTTTCTACATTGGGGCTCAACTTTTTTACTACAGAGGTGCCCCGGGGCCTACTCCAATATGAACCCTGAATTAGTCATCTCACTATTGATTTTAATCATATTCAATAATTTTATTTAACCTACTTACAGTTTGCAACCTTGTCGAATGATATTAAGGCATGTGTTAACCACAAAGATTATTTATTTAACACATAAACCTTATGCTTAGGTTAGGCAGATAACAAAAATAAGTACTAATCAAATATACTGCATAAGAAGAGACTCTTGAGTATCTGATGAAAAATAAATGTACATGCAATTATGTAGTGCTAAAATTTAAAAAAAAACTAAATCAACAATACATGAAATTAAAGTGCTAATGAAAACACAGATTCACTACTTTAGTCATAATTTTTGCGCTTATGAAACTTCTCTTGAACTTTAGGTCCAGTCTTCTTCTGTGTGTTTGATATTGTCATTCCTGCCACAAGTGGTGGAAAAGTGTATTACAACTTAGTGCCTGAGAAACCGATGTTTTTGGCGGCCCTATGGTTAAGAAACACTGATCCAGATACGTTATAGACATGTTGATCCCATCTTTAAAAAGTCGAAACCATAATTAAGGTTTTTGCATGTGTTTTTAAAAGCTGTTTTAAACCAATACTAAATAGTTTTAGTGTTTATAAACATACTAGTGTTGTCCCGATACCAATATTTTGGTACCGCTACCGATACCAAAATTATTTCGATATTTTTCTGTACTTTTCTAAATAAAGGGGACCACAAAAAATTGCATTATTGGCTTTATTTCAACAAAAAATCTTAGGGTACATTAAACATATGTTTCTTATTGCAAGTTTGTCCTTGAATAAAATAGTGAACATACGAGACAAATTGTCTTTTATTAGTAAGTAAGCAAACAAAGGCTCCTAATTTAGCTGCTGACATATGCAGTAACATATTGTGTCATTTCTCATTCTATTATTTTGTCAACATTATGAAGGACAAGTGGTAGAAAATGAATTATTAATCTACTTGTTCATTTACTGTTAATATCTGCTTACTTTCTCTTTTAACATGTTCTGTCTACACTTATGTTAAAATGTAATATTCACTTATTTTTCTGTTGTTTGATACTTTACATTAGTTTTGGATGATACCACAAATCTGGATATCAATCCGATACCAAGTAGTTACAGGATCATACATTGGTCATATTCAAACTCCTCATGTGTCCAGGGACATATTTCCTGACTTTATAAACATGGTCGAGACGGTATAGTACCGAATATGTTTCATTAGTATTGCGGTACTATACTAATACCGGTATACAGTACAACCCCAGAAGAGACTCTTAAATATTTGATGATAAAAAAAATAAATGTACATGCAATTATGTAGTGCTAAAATAAACAACTAAATCTACAATACATGAAATTAAAGTGCAAATGAAAACACAGATTCACTACTTTAGACTTAGTTTTTGCGCTGATTAAACTTCTCTAGGACTTTAGCTCAAGTCTTCTTCTGTGTGTTTGATATTGTCATTGCTGCCACAAGTGGTGGAAAAGCGTATTACAACTGAGTGCCTGAGAAACCGATGTTTTGGTTAAGAAACACTGATCCAGATATGTTATAGACATGTTGATCCTATCTTTAAAAAGTCGATACCATAATTAAGGTTTTTGCATGTGTTTTTAAAAGCTGATTTAAACCAATACTAAGTTGTTTTAGTGTTTATAAACATACTAGAGTTGTCCCGATACCAATATTTTGGTACTGATACCAAAATTATTTCGATACTTTTCGGTACTTTTCTAAATAAAGGGGACCACAAAAAATTGCATTATTGACTTTATTTTAACAAAAAAATCCTACGGTACATTAAACATATGTTTATAAACATACTAGTGTTGTCCCGATACCAAAATTATTTCGATACTTTTTGGTACTTTTCGGTACTTTTCTAAATAAAGGGGACCACAAAAAAAAGTTTATAAACACGGTCGAGACGGTATAGTACCGAATATGTTTCATTAGTATCGCGGTACTATACCGTACAACCCTAAAAGAGACTCGTAAATATCTGATGAAAAATAAATGTACATGCTATTATGTAGTGCTAAAATAAAAAACTAAATCAACAATACATGAAATTAAAGTGCAAATGAAAACACAGATTCACTACTTTAGTCATAGTTTTTGCACTTATGAAACTTCTCTCTGACTTTAGCTCCAGTCTTCTTCTGTGTGTTTAATATTGTCATTGCTGCCACAAGTGGTGGAAAAGTGTATTACAACTGAGTGCCGATGTTTTTGGCGGCCCTATGGTTAAGAAACACTGATCCAGATATGTTATAGACATGTTGATCCTATCTTTAAAAAGTCGATACCATAATTAAGGTTTTTGCATGTGTTTTTAAAAGCTGATTTAAACCAATACTAAGTTGTTTTAGTGTTTATAAACATACTAGAGTTGTCCCGATACCAATATTTTGGTACTGATACCAAAATTATTTCGATACTTTTCGGTACTTTTCTAAATAAAGGGGACCACAAAAAATTGCATTATTGACTTTATTTTAACAAAAAATCCTACGGTACATTAAACATATGTTTATAAACATACCAGTGTTGTCCCGATACCAAAATTATTTCGATACTTTTTGGTACTTTTTGGTACTTTTCTAAATAAAGGGGACCACAAAAAAAAGTTTATAAACACGGTCGAGACGGTATAGTACCGAATATGTTTCATTAGTATCGCGGTACTATACCGTACAACCCTAAAAGAGACTCGTAAATATCTGATGAAAAATAAAGGTACATGCTATTATGTAGTGCTAAAATAAAAAACTAAATCAACAATACATGAAATTAAAGTGCAAATGAAAACACAGATTCACTACTTTAGTCATAGTTTTTGCGCTTATGAAACTTCTCTCGGACTTTAGGTCCAGTCTTCTTCTGTGTGTTTAATATTGTCATTGCTGCCACAAGTGGTGGAAAAGTGTATTACAACTGAGTGCCGATGTTTTTGGCGGCCCTATGGTTAAGAAACACTGATCCAGATATGTTATAGACATGTTGATCCCATCTTTAAAAAGTCGAAACCATAATTAAGGTTTTTGCATGTGTTTTTAAAAGCTGATTCAAACCAATACTAAGTTGTTTTAGTATTTATAAACATACTAGAGTTGTGCTGATACCAATATTTTGGTACCGATACCAAAATTATTTCGATACTTTTCGGTACTTTTCTAAATAAAGGGGACCACAAAAAATTGCATTATTGGCTTTATTTTAACAAAAAATATTACGTTACATTAAACATATGTTTATAAACATACTAGTGTTGTCCCGATACCAAAATTATTTCGATACTTTTTGGTACTTTTTGGTACTTTTCTAAATAAAGGGGCCCACAAAAAAAAGTTTATAAACATGGTCGAAATGGTATAGTACCGAATATGTTTCATTTGTATCGCGGTACTATACTAACACCGGTATACCGTACAACCCTAAAAGAGACTCGTAAATATCTGATGAAAAATAAATGTACATGCAATTATGTAGTGCTAAAATAAAAAACTAAATCTACAATACATGAAATTAAAGTGCAAATGAAAACGCATTCACTACTTTAGTCATAATTTTTGCGCTTTTTTGAAACTTCTCTCTGACTTTAGCTCCAGTCTTCTTCTGTGTGTTTGATATTGTCATTGCTGCCACAAGTGGTGGAAAAGTGTATTACAACTGAGTGCCGATGTTTTTGGCGGCCCTATGGTTAAGAAACACTGATCCAGATATGTTATGATCCCATCTTTAAAAAGTCGAAACCATAATTAAGGTTTTTGCATGCGTTTTCAAAAGTTGATTTAAACCAATACTAAATTGTTTTAGTGTTTATAAACATACTAGAGTTGTCCCGATACCAATATTTTGGTACCGATACCAAAATTATTTAGCTACTTTTCGGTACTTTTCTAAATAAAGGGGACCACAAAGTGCTGATGTTTTTGGCGTCCCTATTGTTAAGAAACACTGATCCAGATATGTTATAGACATGTTGATCCCATCTTTAAAAAGTCGAAACCACAATTAAGGTTTTTGCATGTGTTTTTAAAAGCTGATTTAAACCAATACTAAGTTGTTTTAAGTGTTCATAAACATACTAGTGTTGTCCCGATGCCAATATTATTTCGATACCTGAGAAACCGATGTTAAGAAACACTGATCCAGACATATTATAGACATGTTGATCCCATCTTTCAAAAAGTCGATACCATAATTAAGGTTTTTGCATGTGTTTTTAAAAGCTGATTTAAACCAATACTAAGTTGTTTTAAGTGTTCATAAACATACTAGTGTTGTCCCGATGCCAATATTATTTCGATACCTGAGAAACCGATGATAAGAAACACTGATCCAGATATGTTATAGACATGTTGATCCCATCTTTAAAAAGTCGATACCATAATTAAGGCTTTTGCATGTGTTTTTAAAAGCTGATTTAAACCAATACTAAGTTGTTTTAGGTGTTCATAAACATACTAGTGTTGTCCCGATGCCAATATTATTTCGATACCTGAGAAACCGATGTTAGGAAACACTGATCTAGATATGTTATAGACATGTTGATCCCATCTTTCAAAAAGTCGATACCATAATTAAGGTTTTTGCATGTGTTTTTAAAAGCTGATTTAAACCAATACTAAGTTGTTTTAAGTGTTTATAAACATACTAGTGTTGTCCCGATGCCAATATTATTTCGATACCTGAGAAACCGATGTTAAGAAACACTGATCCAGACATATTATAGACATGTTGATCCCATCTTTAAAAAAGTCGATACCATAATTAAGGTTTTTGCATGTGTTTTTAAAAGCTGATTTAAACCAATACTAAGTTGTTTTAAGTGTTTATAAACATACTAGTGTTGTCCCGATGCCAATATTATTTCGATACCTGAGAAACCGATGTTAAGAAACACTGATCCAGACATATTATAGACATGTTGATCCCATCTTTCAAAAAGTCGATACCATAATTAAGGTTTTTGCATGTGTTTTTAAAAGCTGATTTAAACCAATACTAAGTTGTTTTAAGTGTTTATAAACATACTAGTGTTGTCCCGATGCCAATATTATTTCGATACCTGAGAAACCGATGTTAAGAAACACTGATCCAGATATGTTATAGACATGTCGATCCCATCTTTAAAAAGTCGATACCATAATTAAGGTTTTTGCATGTGTTTTTAAAAGCTGATTTAAACCAATACTAAGTTGTTTTAAGTGTTTATAAACATAACAGTGTTGTCCCGATGCCAATATTATTTCGATACCTGAGAAACCGATGTTAAGAAACACTGATCCAGATATGTTATAGACATGTTGATCCCATCTTTAAAAAAGTCGATACCATAATTAAGGTTTTTGCATGTGTTTTTAAAAGCTGATTTAAACCAATACTAAGTTGTTTTAAGTGTTTATAAACATACTAGTGTTGTCCCGATGCCAATATTATTTCGATACCTGAGATACCGATGTTAAGAAACACTGATCCAGATATGTTATAGACATGTTGATCCCATCTTTAAAAAGTCGAAACCATAATTAAGGTTTTTGCATGTGTTTTTAAAAGCTGATTTAAACCAATACTAAGTTGTTTTAAGTGTTCATAAACATACTAGTGTTGTCCCGATGCCAATATTATTTCGATACCTGAGAAACCGATGTTAAGAAACACTGATCCAGATATGTTATAGACATGTTGATCCCATCTTTAAAAAGTCGAAACCATAATTAAGGTTTTTGCATGTGTTTTTAAAAGCTGATTTAAACCAATACTACGTTGTTTTAAGTGTTCATAAACATACTAGTGTTGTCCCGATGCCAATATTATTTCGATACCTGAGAAACCGATGTTAAGAAACACTGATCCTGACATATTATAGACATGTTGATCCCATCTTTAAAAAAGTCGATACCATAATTAAGGTTTTTGCATGTGTTTTTAAAAGCTGATTTAAACCAATACTAAGTTGTTTTAGCGTTTATAAACATACTAGTGTTGTCCCGATGCCAATATTATTTCGATACCTGAGAAACCGATGTTAAGAAACACTGATCCAGATATGTTATAGACATGTTGATCCCATCTTTTAAAAAGTCGAAACCATAATTAAGGTTTTTGCATGTGTTTTTAAAAGCTGATTTAAACCAATACTAAGTTGTTTTAAGTGTTCATAAACATACTAGTGTTGTCCCGATGCCAATATTATTTCGATACCTGAGAAACCGATGTTAAGAAACACTGATCCAGACATATTATAGACATGTTGATCCCATCTTTAAAAAAGTCGATACCATAATTAAGGTTTTTGCATGTGTTTTTAAAAGCTGATTTAAACCAATACTAAGTTGTTTTAGTGTTCATAAACATACTAGTGTTGTCCCGATGCCAATATTATTTTGATACCTGAGAAACCGATGTTAAGAAACACTGATCCAGACATATTATAGACATGTTGATCCCATCTTTAAAAAAGTCGATACCATAATTAAGGTTTTTGCATGTGTTTTTAAAAGCTGATTTAAACCAATACTAAGTTGTTTTAAGTGTTTATAAACATACTAGTGTTGTCCCGATGCCAATATTATTTCGATACCTGAGAAACCGATGTTAAGAAACACTGATCCAGATATGTTATAGACATTTTGATCCCATCTTTAAAAAGTCGAAACCATAATTAAGGTTTTTGCATGTGTTTTTAAAAGCTGATTTAAACCAATACTAAGTTGTTTTAAGTGTTTATAAACATACTAGTGTTGTCCCGATGCCAATATTATTTCGATACCTGAGAAACCGATGTTAAGAAACACTGATCCAGACATATTATAGACATGTTGATCCCATCTTTCAAAAAGTCGATACCATAATTAAGGTTTTTGCATGTGTTTTTAAAAGCTGATTTAAACCAATACTAAGTTGTTTTAAGTGTTTATAAACATACTAGTGTTGTCCTGATGCCAATATTATTTCGATACCTGAGATACCGATGTTAAGAAACACTGATCCAGATATGTTATAGACATGTTGATCCCATCTTTAAAAAGTCGAAACCATAATTAAGGTTTTTGCATGTGTTTTTAAAAGCTGATTTAAACCAATACTAAGTTGTTTTAGTATTTATAAACATACTAGAGTTGTCCTGATACCAATATTTTGGTACCGATACCAAAATTATTTCGATACTTTTCGGTACTTTTCTAAATAAAGGGGACCACAAAAAATTGCATTATTGGCTTTATTTTAACAAAAAATATTACGTTACATTAAACATATGTTTATAAACATACCAGTGTTGTCCCGATACCAAAATTATTTCGATACTTTTTGGTACTTTTTGGTACTTTTCTAAATAAAGGGGACCACAAAAAAAAGTTTATAAACATGGTCGAAATGGTATAGTACCAAATATGTTTCATTTGTATCGCGGTACTATACTAACACCGGTATACCGTACAACCCTAAAAGAGACTCGTAAATATCTGATGAAAAATAAATGTACATGCAATTATGTAGTGCTAAAATAAACAACTAAATCTACAATACATGAAATTAAAGTGCAAATGAAAACACATTCACTACTTTAGTCATAATTTTTGCGCTTTTTTGAAACTTCTCTCTGACTTTAGCTCCAGTCTTCTTCTGTGTGTTTGATATTGTCATTGCTGCCACAAGTGGTGGAAAAGTGTATTACAACTGAATGCCGATGTTTTTGGCGGCCCTATGGTTAAGAAACACTGATCCAGATATGTTATGATCCCATCTTTAAAAAGTCGAAACCATAATTAAGGTTTTTGCATGCGTTTTTAAAAGCTGATTTAAACCAATACTAAATTGTTTTAGTGTTTATAAACATACTAGAGTTGTCCCGATACCAATATTTTGGTACCGATACCAAAATTATTTAGCTACTTTTCGGTACTTTTCTAAATAAAGGGGACCACAAAGTGCTGATGTTTTTGGCGTCCCTATGGTTAAGAAACACTGATCCAGATATGTTATAGACATGTTGATCCCATCTTTAAAAAGTCGAAACCATAATTAAGGTTTTTGCATGTGTTTTTAAAAGCTGATTTAAACCAATACTAAGTTGTTTTAAGTGTTTATAAACATACTAGTGTTGTCCCGATGCCAATATTATTTCGATACCTGAGATACCGATGTTAAGAAACACTGATCCAGATATGTTATAGACATGTTGATCCCATCTTTAAAAAGTCGATACCATAATTAAGGTTTTTGCATGTGTTTTTAAAAGCTGATTTAAACCAATACTAAGTTGTTTTAAGTGTTCATAAACATACTAGTGTTGTCCCGATGCCAATATTATTTCGATACCTGAGAAACCGACGTTAAGAAACACTGATCCAGATATGTTATAGACATGTTGATCCCATCTTTCAAAAAGTCGATACCATAATTAAGGTTTTTGCATGTGTTTTTAAAAGCTGATTTAAACCAATACTAAGTTGTTTTAAGTGTTTATAAACATACTAGTGTTGTCCCGATGCCAATATTATTTCGATACCTGAGAAACCGATGTTAAGAAACACTGATCCAGATATGTTATAGACATGTTGATCCCATCTTTCAAAAAGTCGATACCATAATTAAGGTTTTTGCATGTGTTTTTAAAAGCTGATTTAAACCAATACTAAGTTGTTTTAAGTGTTTATAAACATACTAGTGTTGTCCCGATGCCAATATTATTTCGATACCTGAGAAACCGATGTTAAGAAACACTGATCCTGACATATTATAGACATGTTGATCCCATCTTTAAAAAGTCGAAACCATAATTAAGGTTTTTGCATGTGTTTTTAAAAGCTGATTTAAACCAATACTAAGTTGTTTTAAGTGTTTATAAACATACTAGTGTTGTCCCGATGCCAATATTATTTCGATACCTGAGAAACTGATGTTAAGAAACACTGATCCAGATATATTATAGACATGTCGATCCCATCTTTAAAAAGTCAAAACCATAATTAAGGTTTTTGCATGTGTTTTTAAAAGCTGATTTAAACCAATACTAAGTTGTTTTAAGTGTTTATAAACATACTAGTGTTGTCCCAATGCCAATATTATTTCGATACCTGAGAAACCGATGTTAAGAAACACTGATCCAGACATATTATAGACATGTTGATCCCATCTTTCAAAAAGTCGATACCATAATTAAGGTTTTTGCATGTGTTTTTAAAAGCTGATTTAAACCAATACTAAGTTGTTTTAAGTGTTTATAAACATACTAGTGTTGTCCCGATGCCAATATTATTTCGATACCTGAGATACCGATGTTAAGAAACACTGATCCAGATATGTTATAGACATGTCGATCCCATCTTTAAAAAGTCGAAACCATAATTAAGGTTTTTGCATGTGTTTTTAAAAGCTGATTTAAACCAATACTAAGTTGTTTTAAGTGTTCATAAACATACTAGTGTTGTCCCGATGCCAATATTATTTCGATACCTGAGAAACCGATGTTAAGAAACACTGATCCTGACATATTATAGACATGTTGATCCCATCTTTAAAAAAGTCGATACCATAATTAAGGTTTTTGCATGTGTTTTTAAAAGCTGATTTAAACCAATACTAAGTTGTTTTAAGTGTTCATAAACATACTAGTGTTGTCCCGATGCCAATATTATTTCGATACCTGAGAAACCGATGTTAAGAAACACTGATCCAGATATGTTATAGACATGTTGATCCCATCTTTAAAAAAGTCGATACCATAATTAAGGTTTTTGCATGTGTTTTTAAAAGCTGATTTAAACCAATACTAAGTTGTTTTAGTGTTCATAAACATACTAGTGTTGTCCCGATGCCAATATTATTTCGATACCTGAGAAACCGATGTTAAGAAACACTGATCCAGACATATTATAGACATGTTGATCCCATCTTTAAAAAAGTCGATACCATAATTAAGGTTTTTGCATGTGTTTTTAAAAGCTGATTTAAACCAATACTAAGTTGTTTTAAGTGTTCATAAACATACTAGTGTTGTCCCGATGCCAATATTATTTTGATACCTGAGAAACCGATGTTAAGAAACACTGATCCAGACATATTATAGACATGTTGATCCCATCTTTAAAAAAGTCGATACCATAATTAAGGCTTTTGCATGTGTTTTTAAAAGCTGATTTAAACCAATACTAAGTTGTTTTAGTGTTTATAAACATACTAGTGTTGTCCCGATGCCAATATTATTTCGATACCTGAGAAACCGATGTTAAGAAACACTGATCCAGACATATTATAGACATGTTGATCCCATCTTTAAAAAAGTCGATACCATAATTAAGGTTTTTGCATGTGTTTTTAAAAGCTGATTTAAACCAATACTAAGTTGTTTTAAGTGTTTATAAACATACTAGTGTTGTCCCGATGCCAATATTATTTCGATACCTGAGATACCGATGTTAAGAAACACTGATCCAGATATGTTATAGACATGTTGATCCCATCTTTAAAAAGTCAAAACCATAATTAAGGTTTTTGCATGTGTTTTTAAAAGCTGATTTAAACCAATACTAAGTTGTTTTAGTGTTCATAAACATACTAGTGTTGTCCCGATGCCAATATTATTTCGATACCTGAGAAACCGATGTTAAGAAACACTGATCCAGATATGTTATAGACATGTTGATCCCATCTTTAAAAAAGTCGATACCATAATTAAGGCTTTTGCATGTGTTTTTAAAAGCTGATTTAAACCAATACTAAGTTGTTTTAAGTGTTTATAAACATACTAGTGTTGTCCCGATGCCAATATTATTTCGATACCTGAGAAACCGATGTTAAGAAACACTGATCCAGACATATTATAGACATGTTGATCCCATCTTTAAAAAAGTCGATACCATAATTAAGGTTTTTGCATGTGTTTTTAAAAGCTGATTTAAACCAATACTAAGTTGTTTTAAGTGTTTATAAACATACTAGTGTTGTCCCGATGCCAATATTATTTCGATACCTGAGATACCGATGTTAAGAAACACTGATCCAGATATGTTATAGACATGTTGATCCCATCTTTAAAAAGTCAAAACCATAATTAAGGTTTTTGCATGTGTTTTTAAAAGCTGATTTAAACCAATACTAAGTTGTTTTAAGTGTTCATAAACATACTAGTGTTGTCCCGATGCCAATATTATTTCGATACCTGAGAAACCGATGTTAAGAAACACTGATCCAGACATATTATAGACATGTTGATCCCATCTTTAAAAAAGTCGATACCATAATTAAGGTTTTTGCATGTGTTTTTAAAAGCTGATTTAAACCAATACTAAGTTGTTTTAGTGTTCATAAACATACTAGTGTTGTCCCGATGCCAATATTATTTCGATACCTGAGAAACCGATGTTAAGAAACACTGATCCAGACATATTATAGACATGTTGATCCCATCTTTCAAAAAGTCGATACCATAATTAAGGTTTTTGCATGTGTTTTTAAAAGCTGATTTAAACCAATACTAAGTTGTTTTAAGTGTTTATAAACATACTAGTGTTGTCCCGATGCCAATATTATTTCGATACCTGAGAAACCGATGTTAAGAAACACTGATCCAGATATGTTATAGACATGTTGATCCCATCTTTAAAAAGTCGAAACCATAATTAAGGTTTTTGCATGTGTTTTTAAAAGCTGATTTAAACCAATACTAAGTTGTTTTAAGTGTTCGTAAACATACTAGTGTTGTCCCGATGCCAATATTATTTCGATACCTGAGAAACCGATGTTAAGAAACACTGATCCAGATATGTTATAGACATGTCGATCCCATCTTTAAAAAGTCGAAACCATAATTAAGGTTTTTGCATGTGTTTTTAAAAGCTGATTTAAACCAATACTAAGTTGTTTTAGTATTTATAAACATACTAGAGTTGTCCTGATACCAATATTTTGGTACCGATACCAAAATTATTTCGATACTTTTCGGTACTTTTCTAAATAAAGGGGACCACAAAAAATTGCATTATTGGCTTTATTTTAACAAAAAATATTACGTTACATTAAACATATGTTTATAAACATACCAGTGTTGTCCCGATACCAAAATTATTTCGATACTTTTTGGTACTTTTCTAAATAAAGGGGACCACAAAAAAAAGTTTATAAACATGGTCGAAATGGTATAGTACCAAATATGTTTCATTTGTATCGCGGTACTATACTAACACCGGTATACCGTACAACCCTAAAAGAGACTCGTAAATATCTGATGAAAAATAAATGTACATGCAATTATGTAGTGCTAAAATAAAAAACTAAAAACGCATTCACTACTTTAGTCATAATTTTTGCGCTTTTTTGAAACTTCTCTCTGACTTTAGGTCCAGTCTTCTTCTGTGTGTTTGATATTGTCATTGCTGCCACAAGTGGTGGAAAAGTGTATTACAACTGAGTGCCGATGTTTTTGGCGGCCCTATGGTTAAGAAACACTGATCCAGATATGTTATGATCCCATCTTTAAAAAGTCGAAACCATAATTAAGGTTTTTGCATGCGTTTTCAAAAGCTGATTTAAACCAATACTAAATTGTTTTAGTGTTTATAAACATACTAGAGTTGTCCCGATACCAATATTTTGGTACCGATACCAAAATTATTTAGCTACTTTTCGGTACTTTTCTAAATAAAGGGGACCACAAAGTGCTGATGTTTTTGGCGTCCCTATGGTTAAGAAACACTGATCCAGATATGTTATAGACATGTTGATCCCATCTTTAAAAAGTCAAAACCATAATTAAGGTTTTTGCATGTGTTTTTAAAAGCTGATTTAAACCAATACTAAGTTGTTTTAAGTGTTTATAAACATACTAGTGTTGTCCCGATGCCAATATTATTTCGATACCTGAGAAACCGATGTTAAGAAACACTGATCCAGATATATTATAGACATGTCGATCCCATCTTTAAAAAGTCAAAACCATAATTAAGGTTTTTGCATGTGTTTTTAAAAGCTGATTTAAACCAATACTAAGTTGTTTTAAGTGTTTATAAACATACTAGTGTTGTCCCGATGCCAATATTATTTCGATACCTGAGAAACCGATGTTAAGAAACACTGATCCAGACATATTATAGACATGTTGATCCCATCTTTCAAAAAGTCGATACCATAATTAAGGTTTGTGCATGTGTTTTTAAAAGCTGATTTAAACCAATACTAAGTTGTTTTAGCGTTTATAAACATACCAAGTCTGTTTATAAGCGATGTTAAGAGTCTTGTGTATGGGGACTCAGAATTTGCTGCTCTATGGTCTTGGACAAACTGTCCAAAATGTTTGAGGAATTTTGATAATAATGATTATTTTTGACAGCCTTGAATTGATATTGTTAAAAGAATCCGAGTGGGATGAAAAGAGTGTGTTTGATCACCATTACTAACATCTGCTGAAGTCCAACATTAGCAACACCCACACTAATCACCTTATTAATCAACACTGAGTCACTTCAACTAATGATCAGCCTCCTGCTACTGTAATGTTGTTTTCATGTGGGAATAAAAAATAAATTAAAAAAAATACTGCATCACTGCAGTTTATCTCCCCCACAAGTGGAGATAGTCATAAAGATGGACGACATGTAGTTCCTTGTAATGTAAGCGCTTGTTATGTAAGGACTCCAGCCATGCATGCATGCATGCACACTGTAACCCTGCCTTGGTCATCCTCCTCCTGCACGCATAATCACAGAATTGAAGGGGGGGGGGGGAAACCGGCATAAGGACGTGCTTTGAATAAAACGTGGCGTTCGGAATGGAAAAAAAAAATTAATAACACAAACTGAATTGCTTAATAGTTGCACGTGAATGGGTGCGTGGAAGTAAACAGCGCGTTCGTTGCAGCAAAACTTCTAATTGCCAAACTTGCTTGAAATGTCTGCTTACCGGTGTGTGTTGCTGTCTTTGGCCCGGTAATGCAGGATCTCCTCCCGGTGACGAGGGTGCCTCCATTCACTCGGCGCACGTACGGAGGATCGGCAACATTTTTGGGATACTTTTTTTTTTTTTTTTTTGTGCCAACCAGCGTTGTTGCCCAGGAATAATAATGTTGAAGGAAGTGAGCCAGCTTACAGAAGTCGCACAGCGGGACTGACGCGAGTCGGAGCCAATTCGCGACTTCATTAATATTAAACGGGATTTTTTTTTTTTTTTTTTTTTTTTTTTTTTTTTTTTTTTTTTTTGGGTACAGTGACGTCCCGCCCCGCCGTGGGAGGGATTTAAGCCGGGACGTCTGG
The DNA here is from genome assembly GCF_033978785.1 of Entelurus aequoreus. Taxonomy (NCBI): domain Eukaryota; kingdom Metazoa; phylum Chordata; class Actinopteri; order Syngnathiformes; family Syngnathidae; genus Entelurus; species Entelurus aequoreus. Next base: position 13,912,983 of record NC_084753.1, on the reverse strand, counting down.
TTCGGAGCCAGGGAGGGGAGGAGGATGGGGAGTGTCGCTTCAAAACCGCGGCTTCAAACTGCCTTCAGCCGCAAGTGCGATGATGTCACAAGCAGCCAATCAGAAGCCACGTCAGCAGAAACTACGCGATGAAAGACGCGGGGCGTTCACGTGCCGCTTCGTCGGTTGGGAAAAAGGAAGACGCGGTGCATTTGGGTCATTGATTTGCGTCGCGCGTGGGATAGGCTCCAGCTTTCAACTGCCGTGACCCTAATGAGGATAAGCGGTATAAAACATGAATTAATTAATATTAGAGATGGGATTTATGGCTCTATGAAGGCAGCCGAATGTTGAGGAGCCGTTCAAAACACTGGCTTGTTATTATACTTCTTTTTTTTTTTTCCATCAAGGAAACAATAAGATGTGGAACTGAATACATTAAATTGACATACATATTTTTTTATTGTGGGAATTATTCTTAAATATTGACAATAGTTGTGTTTTTTTTTCATTGTAAACATTATTATTAATATTAACCATATTCCCATTCTTTGACAATGAGCTATTTAAAAATGTTCCCTCACCTTTAAAAATATTCTTGCAAAAGAGAAAAAATACAAAAAAAAATTTGTAAGAATAAAATATTTATGTAGAATTAAAAAGTATGAATAAAAATACAATTAAAAATGTGAAGGGACAAGCGGTAGAAAATGGATGGATGGATGGATGGAATTAAAAATTTTTGTTTTACCCACCTGGTGGGTGTATGCCTGAACTTATTTACTTATCAGAACAATTAACCAGAGAAGTGGATAAAAAAGAAATTAATAAAAACAATTAAAAGTAAAAATTATTTACGAAAAAAAGTCTGGTGAAGCTCTGCATCTGCATAAAAACACGGCTCTCAAACGAATTGCTCGCAACTGCGAATCGGTTCTCATCGTTCACTTAAAGAGCCGTTCAAAAGGCTCGGCTTGTTTGCGAATGTCACATCTCTAATGAATATTCAGTGAAAAAACGACTCAAGTACTTAGTATCTTCTGATTTATTTAGTAGCTATTTTTTAATCCATCCATCTTCTTCCGCTTATCCGAGGTCGGGTCGCGGGGGCAGCAGCCTAAGCAGGGAAACCCAGACTTCCCTCTCCCCAGCCACTTCGTCCAGCTCTTCCCGGGGGATCCCGAGGCATTCCCAGGCCAGCCGGGAGACATAGTCTTCCCAACGTGTCCTGGGTCTTCCCCGTGGCTTCCTACCGGTCGGACGTGCCCTAAACACCTCCCTAGGGAGGAACATGTTTATTTTTTAATTGTACATATGCTAATGTTAGCATATGCGCAGCTAAAACATTAAAAACATTCACGACTTACCGCAAAAAAATGTTTAATAGTTGGAATTGGAATTCTCGTAGGCTGAAATGTAAACATTTCTACTGACACGGATGATATGAATGTTATTTTTTTCTAGTTTGTAAGAGTTAGTCTGAAGAGTTATTCACTTTTTACAGTGTGTAGTTTGAGTGCGGTCATGTGACCGCCGGGCTCCGTCTGAATGGTGAAATGGAGTCAAAGGTCACTCGTGCTTACGTTGGATTGGTGAAACAGAGTCATGTGACAGAAGTCACTGTAAGCGGTAATCAATAGATTATGAATATATATGAGGATGATGTGAATAAATGTAGCGATCGGAATAAAACTCAATGTAACGAAGTAAAAGTTGCGTTTCTTCACAATAATACGCGGGTAAAAGTAAAAAGTATGTTGTAATAAAACCACTGTGACATGACTGTGGTTACAAAAGATGTATGACATGCGAGCGAGTAAGCGCTAAGATGGCCTAAAAAGGTCTTTACAAACTGATTCTTAAACCTAAAAAATTATAAATCAATTTAGAATTGGAATAATAAGAATCGCGATTCGGATATTAATCCATTTTTTTCAGCACCCTCAGTGTCAATACAGCCAGTGAGTGTGCCACACGCTCACTGAAGCATCATTTACCCATCACTATTTATTAGTATTATTACCATTTCAACCTTCTCTCGTTACTTTATGCAATTTAGCAAATATTTTTTTTACTTTCGCTGTGTATTTGTATTTTTAGGATGTTCTGCGGGTCAATAGAAAACAACCCCCAAAGCCAATAAGGGATTTAATCTTACAGCAACGATTCAATTTGATTCCGATTCAATTCAAAACCAAATCTTGGAATATAGGCTATTATTTGGTGTATAAACAGGCCTTTTCAAAATAGATTACAGTTTACATAAGCTCTTCTTGGCTGCTGATGTATATGTAAAAATTGAATAAAAGTTGATGTATATGTATATATATATATATTCAAAATTCAAGATTGTTGATTGTCATATGCACAGTTAAACAGACAGTTTGCCATACAATGAAAATCTTACTTTGCTAGTCCACCCTCTCAACAAGTCACACGGTACTTAGCTAAAATAAAAATACAAATGTATATACAAGGCACAGTAAGTAACATTACATTATTGCACATTCTGATTGACAGTCAACAGTATAAATATGGAGACGACCTTGGGTCACAGCAGCAGTTAAAAGTGTCTTTAGTGATCAAAGGTGAAAAGTGTCTACAGTGATGGTTCACAGTTTGGGGGTGGTCATATATATATATATATATATATATATATATATATATATATATATATATATATATATATATATACTACCGTTCAAAAGTTTGGGGTCACCCAAAGAATTTTGTGGAATAGCCTTCATTTCTAAGAACAAGAATAGACTGTCGAGTTTCAGATGAAAGTTCTCTTTTTCTGGCCATTTTGAGCGTTTAATTGACCCCACAAATGTGATGCTCCAGAAACTCAATCTGCTCAAAGGAAGGTCAGTTTTGTAGCTTCTGTAATGAGCTAAACTGTTTTCAGATGTGTGAACATGATTGCACAAGGGTTTTCTAATCATCAACTAGCCTTCTGAGCCAATGAGCAAACACATTGTACCATTAGAACACTGGAGTGATAGTTGCTGGAAATTGGCCTCTATACACCTATGTAGATATTGCACCAAAAACCAGACATTTGCAGCTAGAATAGTCATTTACCACATTAGCAATGTATAGAGTGTATTTCTTTAAAGTTAAGACTAGTTTAAAGTTATCTTCATTGAAAAGTACAGTGCTTTTCCTTCAAAAATAAGGACATTTCAATGTGACCCCAAACTTTTGAACGGTAGTGTGTGTGTATATATGTATATATATATATATATATATATATATATATATATATATATATATATATATATATATATATATATATATATATATATATATATATATACACATATATGTGTGTGTAATACACACTCAGTGAGGCATCTTTTACCAATCACCATTTATTAGTATTATTACCATTTTAACCTTTTCTCGTTATTTTATGCAATTTTTGCACATTTTTTAAACATTTTCTCTGTATTTGTAATTTTAGGAGATTCTGCGAGTCAATAGAAAACAAGCCGTGGGCCAATTAGGGATATACATTTTATAACTACTATTCCGATTCTTGTGGCGACGATTTGATTCAGAATCGATTCAAAACCAATTTTTGCAATTTATTATTTGGTCTAAAAAAATAAAACCTTTTCAAGAGTAAACACTTTTCTTGGCTGCTGATGTATGCACACAGTGAGTATGCGCAAAGATGGCCAAGAAAATATATTTAGAAATTGATTCCTAAAAGTGTGTGTATATACATATATATATATATATATATATATATATATATATATATATATATATATATATATATATATATATATATATATATATATATATATACACACGTCAGCGATCATGTTCTGTCTCCCTTTAATGTTTGTCTGATCTTGAATGGGATTGTGCTGAAAATTTTAATTTCCCCTCTGGGATTAATAAAGTATTTCTGATTCTGATATATATATATATATATATATATATATATATATATATATATATATATATATATATATATATATATATATATATATATATATATATATATATATATATATATGAATCGATTCTTGAAAATTATTAATTGATTTAGAATAGGACAAAAAATATATATATATTATTTTTTTCAGCACCCTGCAGTCAATACAGCCAGTGAGTGTGCCACATGCTCACTGACACATAACTTACCCATAACTAGTTACTACAAACCCCGTTTCCATATGAGTTGAGAAATTGTGTTAGATGTAAATATAAACGGAATACAATGATTTACAAATCATTTTCAACCCATATTCAATTGAATGCACAACAAAGACAAGATATTTGATGTTCAAACTCATAAACTTTTTTTTTTTTGCAAATAATAATTTACTTAGAATTTCATGGCTGCAACACGTGCCAAAGTAGTTGGGAAAGGGCATGTTCACCACTGTGTTACATGGCCTTTCCTTTTAACAACACTCAGTAAACGTTTGGGAACTGAGGAGACACATTTTTAAAGCTTCTCAGGTGGAATTCTTTCCCATTCTTGCTTGATGTACAGCTTAAGTTGTTCAACAGTCCAGGGGTCTCCGTTGTGCTATTTTAGGCTTCATAATGTGCCACACATTTTCTATGGGAGACAGGTCTGGACTTATGCTTGCATGTTCGAAATAAACTCAAACTCAACTCAACAGGCAGGCCAGTGTAGTGCCCACACTATTTTACTATGAAGCCACGTTGATGTAACACGCGGCTTGGCATTGTCTTGCTGAAATAAGCAGGGGCGTCCATGGTAACGTTGCTTGGATGGCAACATATGTTACTCCAAAACCTGTATGTACCTTTCAGCATTAATGGCGCCTTCACAGATGTGTAAGTTACCCATGTCTTGGGCACTAATACACCCCCATACCATCACACATGCTGGCTTTTCAACTTTGCGCCTATAACAATCCGGATGGTTCTTTTCCTCTTTGGTCCAGAGGACACGACGTCCACAGTTTCCAAAAACAATTTGAAATGTGGACTCGTCAGACCACAGAACACTTTTCCACTTTGTATCAGTCCATCTTAGATGAGCTCAGGCCCAGCGAAGCCGACATCGTTTCTGGGTGTTGTTGATAAACGGTTTTCGCCTTGCATAGGAGAGTTTTAACTTGCACTTACAGATGTAGTGACCAACTGTAGTTACTGACAGTGGGTTTCTGAAGTGTTCCTGAGCCCATGTGGTGATATCCTTTACACACTGATGTCGCTTGTTGATGCAGTACAGCCTGAGGGATCGAAGGTCACAGGCTTAGCTGCTTACGTGCAGGGATTTCTCTAGATCCTCTGAACCCTTTGATGGTATTACGGACCGTAGACGGTGAAATCCCTAAATTCCTTGCAATAGCTGGTTGAGAAAGGTTTTTCTTAAACTGTTCAACAATTTGCTCACGCATTTGTTGACAAAGTGGTGACCCTCGCCCCATCCTTGTTCGTGAATGACTGAGCATTTCATGGAATCTACTTTTATACCCAATCATGGCACCCACCTGTTCCCAATTTGCCTGTTCACCTGTGGGATGTTCCAAATAAGTGTTTGATGAGCATTCCTCGACTTTATCAGTATTTATTGCCACCTTTCCCAACTTCTGTGTCACGTGTTGCTGGCATCAAATTCTAAAGTTAATGATTATTTGCAAAAAAAAAAAGGTTTATCAGTTTGAACATCAAATATGTTGTCTTTGTAGCATATTCAACTGAATATGGGTTGAAAATGATTTGCAAATCATTGTATTCCGTTTATATTTACATCTAACACAATTTCCCAACTCATATGGAAACGGGGTTTGTAGTATCATCACTTATTCTTTAAGCTTTTGCTGGGTATTTGTAATTTGAGGATGTTCTGCAGGTCAACAGAAAACAAGCCTTCTGCCAATTAGGGATGCAAATCTTATAACTCGCAATTCGTTTCGATTCCGATTCTTGTGATGATAATTGGATTTCAAATCGACTCTCAATTCAAAATCAAGTCTTGAAATATACATATTTTGGTATAAACATAAAAAAATAACAGGTTACAAAAATACAGTACATTATATGTGCAGGTTTCGGGTTAGATGGCCAAAATAACTTATTTTTAACAATTCATTCTTTAAAAAAATTATATATTTATTCTTTTTTTTTTTTATAAAAAAGATTTTTGAAAACTAGGAATAGGAATTGCGGTCTCTTTTGAGTCGATACAGCTAGCAAATGTGCCACACGCTCACTGAGGCGTCATTTACTTCCATCAATAGTTATTAGTATTACTACCATTGCAACCTTTTTTCGTTACATTATGTAATTATGCTTTTTTTTAAACTATAGCTGTGTATTTGTATATTTAGAATGTTCCGCGGGTCAATAAAAAAACAAGCCTGCATTTAACTGCACACATTAAACTATACTGACGGGCTACAGCATATGACTGTAAAATATAATTTCAGATTTTCTTCCTTTGTAATTCTAAAATATATATTTGAACCCCCAAATAGTTAATGAAACAATAAAATAGTGACCTAAGATTTGTGACAGGACCCTTCACGTCAAGACGATGGCAATTGGCAGTACATTTTTTGTTGTTGTTGTTGTTGTTGGCTAAAAACATTTTTTTTTGTAATTTGAATGCTTCTACAGTATACAAATTTAAACATAATGAAAGTTTCCAACCTACTTTATGTGACCGTTCATTTACGGCATCGGCAGTTTGATGCAAATTCAATGATAGCGTTTTGCTGCAGGTGCATGCAAACACCATATTAGGTTTCATACAGCTACTAAGTCCAGAGTTATGTAAAGCTACATTATATTGCAATGTTTGCTATTATGAAAACATTCATTAGAAATCAGATTTTTACATCTATTTACCAAAGGAGGTAGTTACGATAGTGGCAATAGTAAATATAATTTGAATGCAGATTCCCTTGATCTTCCTTGATCTACTTGCCACAAACTGTCATGTTCAGGCAAAGTACATTACTGTCATGCTTCTATTTTAGGAACACGCCTGACATTTTCTTTCCGCTTTTGTTTGTTTTTTTATAACAAACCATCTCTTTTGCATTTTTTCCAGCATGTTACAGATACCGTAAAGTCAAGTGTGTGAGCACAGTGTGAGAAAGTGACACAATAAGGAGGTTAAAAAAAAAAGGTAATATGACAAAAAATTAGGGACATCTAGCAATAAATAAGGTTTTTTGGCACTTGTCTGACTACCTTGTCATACATCTGGCAGGACTCATGCTGGCTTTAAACCCTAAATATAGTCTGAGCTCCCCCCGTTTATCCTCAGCAACCTGAAACAATGCAGAATATTTATTATTGCAGCTATTATTAGGGCGCTGCACAGTTATTTATAAATGGACACACGAATAATCCCAGCTCCTTCTGTTGTGCTTTATGATCAGTGAACAGCTACGTGTTATTGTTAGCGCACGCTGTTGTGTATACTAACTGTCTAATTGAAACATAGCGAATGAATCCAAATGACGACATAAATATTTATCCATTTAATTACCTTTTATGAATCTATTTTCCATAGCAAGACTTCAGCGTCTGGACAAAACCCAAAAGTACAGCGCATCCGGAAAGTACTCTCAGCGCTTTGCTTTTTGCACATTTTGTTGTTACAGCCTTATTTCAAAATGGAATAAATACATTTTTGTCCTAAAAATTCTACACACAATACCCCATAATGACACAGTGAAAATGTTGTTTTAATAATTGTTTTAAATGTAATAAAAATTAAATCTAAGAAATCACATGCAAATACGTATTGACTACAAAATGTGCTCATTGTGGCCATGAAAGCTTACCTCATTTTGATTAAAAAAATGTTTTTGTAGGTTACCATGTTTTACATATTGTGCTCCTGAGTTAATGTTGCTGATCAATTTAAACGTATTTATTGAGTTTATTTGATTTGATTTTTCAGTGTCAAATAGTTCAAGTCCCTCCAAAAATGTTTATAGGTTAAAAAAGGATTAAAAACATGTTTGTCAGGCAAATTGATGCACAATGTTAAAGGCCTACTGAAATGACATTTTTTTATTTAAACGGGGATAGCAGATCCATTCTATGTGTCATACTTGATCATTTCGCGATATTGCCATATTTTTACTGAAAGGATTTAGTATAGAACAACGACGATAAAGTTCGCAACTTTTGGTCTCTGATTAAAAAAAAGCCTTGCCCCTACTGGAAGTAGCGTGACATCACCGGAGGAAGGGCTGCTCGCATTTTCCTATTGTTTTCAATGCAGCGAGAGAGATTCGGACCGAGAAAGCGACGATTACCCCATTAATTTGAGCGAGGATGAAAGATTCGTGTATGAGGAACATGAAAGTGAAGGACTAGCGTGCAGTGCAGGACGTATCATTTTTCGCTCTGACCGTAACTTAGGTACAAGGGTTCATTGGATTCCACACTCTCTCCCTTTTCTTTTGTGGATCACAGATTTGTATTTTAAACCACCTCGGATACTATATCCTCTTGAAAATGAGAGTCGAGAACGCGAAATGGACATTCACAGTGACTTTTATCTCCACGACAATACATCGGTGAAGCACTTTAGCTACTGAGCTAACATGATAGCATCGGGCTTAACTGCATATAGAAACAAAACAAATAAGCCCCTGACTGGAAGGATAGACAGAAGATCAACAATACTACCAAACTCTGGACATGTAACTACACGGTTAATGCTTTCCAGCTTGGCGAAGCTTAGCAATGCTGTTGCTAACGACGCCATTGAAGCTAACTTAGCTACGGAACCTCGACAGAGCTATGCTAAAAACATTAGCTCTGCACCTACGCCAGCTCTCATCTGCTCATCACGACCCGTGCTCACCTGCGTTCCAGCGATCGACGGTACGACGAAGGACTTCACCCGATCACCGATGCGGTCGGCGGCCCGGAGACGGAGGAAGTCAAGGTGAGGTCGGCGGCTAGCGTGTCTGCTATCCATCTCAAAGTCCTCCTGGTTGTGTTGCTGTAGTTCGCCGTTAATACACCGATCCCACCGACAAATTTCTTCTTTGCAGTCTCCATTGTTCATTAAACAAATTGCAAAAGATTCACCAACACAGATGTCCAGAATACTGTGGAATTTTGAGATGAAAACAGAGCTTTTTGTATTGGATTCAATGGGCTCCGAATACTTCCGCTTCAACCGTTGACGTCACGCGCAAACGTCATCATATCGAAACGTTTTCAGCCGGAAGTTTGCCGGGAAATTTAAAATTGCACTTTATAAGTTAACCCGGCCGTATTGGCATGTGTTGCAATGTTAAGATTTCATCATTGATATGTAAACTATCAGACTGCGTGGTCGGTAGTAGTGGGTTTCAGTAGGCCTTTAATAAAGTTATTATTTGTTGTAAGTTGATCTATATTTCTTTCTTTCTTCTTTAATGTTAATAGGCATACAATGTTATGCAGAGGTGTACTTACAACGATTTGAAAGACAAATGATACTATTTATAGACGCGGTGTAGAGTGGGAAGGCGCAAAATGTTTTCTTCTTCCTAACAGAAAATATTTGAGAAGCACAGAATTACACTAACAAAAAGTCTTCCTTGGGGTAACATTTCAGAATTAACTTAAAGTAAATTTAATTGGATCTTTTCTAAATTAGTAAATGCACTTGTCCAACTTGTCAACATTTTAGTAATAGAGAGCAGAAGTAGAAGAAGGAAAAGTTATATTTAATGCAAAAGTTTAGGTCGGAAGTCCTGGCAGGTCGCTCTCTTCAAAAGACCAAAGTTAGTTACATCCACTGTCGCTGTAAGTTAAGTTTTCACCTGGAGTTCCTAGCAGCAGCAGTGTTGCAAAGTCTGCGTACTACAAGTTTTGGTGCTTGTTTTTGAACATGTGGTTGCTTATTTGGGTCCAACAATGAAGCAAAACATGACTCCGCCTAGGGATGGGCGATATATTGAATTTGTAAGATATATCGATGTATTTTTAAACAAGATATAAATTAAGAAAATATCGTAATATCGATATAATTTATTTTACGTTAAAATGACCAAACATCGCTTATTTGTTGTGTTCCTTGATTCTCCCCCGCTCCTCACTCCCTCCCTCCCCTTCTTCCTTCCAAGACGTGCTTGCACGTATAAGAACATCCGTGATTGGTTGGTTGTTTACTATGATGAGTCACGATTGGTTGAGATTAGGGCAAAACATTAGGGACAGGCCAATCAGAGGCAATATAGGGCGGGTCATGGAACCAGGAAGGGAAATCACAACAGACATCCCAAATGACGACGAGAGAGTCATAGAAGAGAAGAGGGAATATTCAAGCGGGCGATTTATATATTAAAAAACTAGTGGAAGATGGCAGAGGGATTCTCTTCTTTAGATTTTTCTTTTAGTGATGTAGACGACGTCCAGTAAACCCACAATGCGTCTACTAGGCCACATTTGGACAAATGTATGCGTCTGGATAAAACATTCATTTGAGTTGTTTACCATGTAAGCCCAAATCAAAACTTGTTATCCAGTCGCAGGAGAAATGCTGCCAAAAATGTATGCCGAAGTGAGGAAGATCACAATGAAGTCAAGTCACTTACTTGGCGCTGACCAGAACCGTACGTGTGTGTCCATTACATCTTCGACTGGGAATTAAAAAGTGCCTGCCTGCAAATTTATTTTTTATGAGTTTGATACGTTTTGTATTATTTGCACAGCTGCGTTATTTATTTTACGTAGAAATAATGTTTTTCTGTTTTATTTGTTATGTAATTCTTTGCTACTTAAACAGTTTCTTTTCTGTGCTGTAAATACCCATCTTGACTAAATGGGTTAATAAAAAGTGTTTACAGTACAGTTGTCATTCACTTCAATTTCAGTGAATCTTGCTCAAAAATGAATATCTTTGTACTAGGGCTGTGAATCTTTGGGTGTCCCACGATTCGATTCGATATCGATTCTTGGGGTCACGATTCGATTCAAAATCGATTTTTTTTTTTTTTTTTTTTTTTTTTTTTTTTTCAATTCAACACGATTCTCGATTCAAAAACGATTTTTTTCCCCGATTCAAAACGATTCTCTATTCATTGAATACATAGGATTTTAGCAGGATCTACCCCAGTCTGCTGACATGCAAGCAGAGTAGTAGATTTTTGTAAAAAGCTTTTATAATTGTAAAGGACAATGTTTTATTAACTGATTGCAATAATGTAAATTTGTTTTAACTATTAAATGAACCAAAAATATGACTTATTTTATCTTTGTGAAAATATTGGACACAGTGTGTTGTCAAGCTTATGAGATGCGATGCAAGTGTAAGCCACTGTGACACTATTGTTGTTGTTGTTGTTTTTTTATAAATGTCTAATGATAATGTCAATGAGGGATGTTTAATCACTGCTATGTTGTAATTGTAATTAATATTGATACTGTTATTGATAATATTCATTTTTGTTTCACTACTTTTGGTTTGTTTTGTGTCGTGTTTGTGTCTCCTCTCAATTGCTCTGTTTATTGCAGTTCTGAGTGTTGCTGGGTCGGGTTTGGTTTTGGCCCATTCAACTAGTGGCCCTCGAGTTCAGTTAAAAAACTTGTGAGAGACTCACATTTTAGCACAGGGGTGTCAAACTAATTTTAGATCGGGGGCCACATGGAGAAAAATCTACTCCCAAGCGGGCCAGACTGGTAAAATGACGGCACGATAACTTAAAAATAAAGACAACTTCAGATTGTTTTCTTTGTTTTAAAATAGAACAAGCACATTCTGAAAATGTACAAATCATAATGTTGTTGGTTTTTTTACACTTACATGTTGCGGTTAATAGTATTCTATCTTTATTTGTCGTTATTTTTACTTTCTGAATAAATTATGTGATAATGTTCATCAGTCAACTCATTGGTGTTCATTTTCAATCTATCAAGATAAAAAAATAATATTAAAATCAAATTACAGGATGCTATTTATGTAGTTTGCTCATTTTCCTCAATTGATGTAGTAACATTATGTGGTTTATTTTTTTACATATGTAGCATCATCTACGTAGATACAAAGAATTGCTATTGCGACATCCAGTGGATATATTTAGAACAGCACTTTCTTTCATTCAAAAATTTCAGCTCAATTTTAGCTAACTCATCCCGCTGGCCAGATAAAACCTGTTTCGCTTCCCTGATCCGGCCCGCGGGCCTTACGTTTGACACCCCTGTTTTAGCAGAATGTCCTTAAAAACAGCAGAGCGCCCATGTAACTCTGGCAAAATAAATACAGCACAATAAAATATTTACTGTAGAGGGCGCTGGTTCTCTGTAATATACACAATAGGACTAATAGTCAGTTCTTAGCTTTCTGGATACAGTATGTGGCTACCAAAACAATTTAGTTTGATACACCTGACAAAGTATTTTCACGTAGTGGCCATGTTGTAGAGGCCGGGTGACGACCAAAACAATGACGCCTTTGGGCAACCGGTTAGTAAGACCGGGTGCAGAATTTGGTACTTTTTCGGCACCGACCGACCGGGAACCAATTCACGTAAAATCCAACGGTGTCATGTAAAGGTGCCTGTGTTGCACGAGACGTCATGTCCACTTGCAGACTCAGCCGGCTCTTCACACCTGGCAATCACTCCAGCAGCACTGAGAGCGGGCTCAGCCAAACTCCCTTTAGGTGATAGGGGTGTCCAAAAAAATTAGATTTTCGAAATATTCGCGATTCTTATCGGTAACGATTCTTAATTGATTGAAAAAAATCTTATTTTTTTATTTATTTTTTATCTTTCCTGTCCAAATTCTTGGGAAAATCGTAATGTTGGTGTAGAGATGCTTATATTTGCTGTACAGATTTACTTTAGAGAAGAGAAGTGTTGGACACTTCTCTTGTTGCCTCATTTGTATTTGACTTTATTAAATGTTTGGGTAGAATTGTCCATCCATCCATCCATCTTTTTCCGCTTATCCGAGGTCGGGTCGCGGGGGCAGCAGCCTAAGCAGAGAAGCCCAGACTTTCCTCTCCCCAGCCACTTCGTCCAGCTCTTCCCAGGGGATCCCGAGGCGTTCCCAGGCCAACCGGGACACAAAGTCTTCCCAACGTGTCCTGGTTCTTCCCCGTGGCCTCCTACCGGTCGGACGTGCCCGAAACACCTCCCTAGGGAGGCGTTCGGGTGGCATCCTGACCAGATGCCCGAACCCCCTCATCTGGCTCCTCTCGATGTGGAGGGGCAGCGGCTTTACTTTGAGCTCCCCCCGGATGGCAGAGCTTCTCACCCTATCTCTAAGGGAGAGCCCCGCCACCCGGCGGACGAAACTCATTTTGGCCGCTTGTACCCGTGATCTTGTCCTTTCAGTCATAACCCAAAGCTCATGACCATAGGTGAGGATGGGAACGTAGATCGAACCGGTAAATTGAGAGCTTTGCCTTCCGGCTCAGCTCCTTCTTCACCACAACGGATCGATACAGCGTCCGCATTATTGAAGACGTATTAAACAAAAAACGGTTTTCTTTTATGTAATATAGGAGTTTATCACAGCTGTTTATCTATCTTATGAAAGAATGTAGTTGATCATAGAACTGGCTCCCAATGTTATAAAAAAGAAAGTACGGGTTTTGAATCGAGAATCGTTTTGAATCAAATCGTGACCTTCAAGAATCGAATCGAATCTGGTGGTGCCCAAAGAGCCACAGCTCTATGTAATGTTGCAATTTTCAATGGCAGCAAAGCAACTGAGTAATCTTGATGCTAATATACACTGGCTTTGTTATTGACATGCTACTAATTAGCATTAGCGATTTTACATGGCGATTTCAACACCTCCGAATTTGTTAATGAAAACTACAACTTAGATGCACGTTACAATCAAAAACAGCTGGTGCGTAACAAGTACAATAATTACAGTATTAACACTTTTTAGGGCGCAACACACTCTAAACTGTACATTACTGCCATCTCATGTCTTGCACTTGCAACTGTAATTGCAGCTTAATGTCGTACAAATGAGAGTCAAAAGTGTGATGATAAAACAAGAAATAACAAGTGGACAGCAGTTATCATAATCAGCTTATTTTTAAACGTTGTGATAAAAAAAATAAAAAATTGTTATCGGAACCATCCATCCATCCATTTTCTACCGCTTGTCCCTTTCGGGTCGCGGGGGGTGCTGGAGCCTATCTCAGCTGCATTCGGGCGGAAGGCGGGGTACACCCTGGACAAGTCGCCATCTCATCGCAGGGCCAACACAGATAGACAGACAACATTCACAGTTACATCACCAATTAATATTTATTAGCACATACAAAGGTACCAAAAATGTGTACCTTTGAGTACCGGTATCGATTCAAATGTGAACGGTGCCCATCCCTACTGGTGATCTTCAGTGCAACACACTCCAGATATATGTTTTTTATCTCATGTTTAAAGAACAGTTAGAAAAATGTTTTATGCTCTTACTTTGAAAATATTAAATTTATTAACAATGATCCTACTTTTCGGAAATGCCACACCACGTTCACCACAGTCAGGCCTGGAATCAATTAGCCGCGATAAACGAGGAACAACTGTATCTTGTTTCTATATTCCGATCTAAACCGCTAATACTCAGTTGTCTGCAAACAGTTAGGAGTAACTGAAAAGTGTCCCCGAGGTCACCTTTGGTAAACGGTAGTAGCAACGATGGGAAAAAGATGTTTGCATGTCCTGAGCAGTTATTTAAATTCAACTGGTTCTGCCGGTGTGACTGGTTTCATTAGGCTAAAAGCCAAATGACGACAGAGTGCCCTCCCATCACGCAGGGAAAGTCCATGGTTCTGACGGATGAAAAAAATGGAATGAAGTTGGCTCAAAGGAGTCACCAAGGTTACAGGGGGAATTTCCAAGGAAACAAGGAAAGGAGTAGTTTATCATGTGTAAGGGAGGGTTTCAAGAAAGAATTCCTTGATTACCAAAAGCCAATTACGATTCATTGTGAAAGACTGAATGAATTTTGAGTGTTGGGCTGTGATGTCTCAGAAAAGTCATATATATTGTTGACGGTTTTTGAATGCATTTTTAAATAGGTCAAATTGATCACTCCCATTAGCTGCATTGCTAGCCACCTAGAACGAGCCGATTTTTACATGTTAGAAAGCGGGAAAAGAAACCTTTTGTCTTCTTGGTTGTCATAATGATTGTGAATGATTCCCCAAAAATGTGCAGTTCCCCTTTAAGGTGTGGCGACTTGATTTTATTTTGTAGTACCGTATTTTTCGGACTATAAGTGGCAGTTTTTTTTCATAGTTTGGCCGGGGGTGCGACTTATACTCAGGAGCGACTTATGTGTGAAATTATTAACACGTTACCGTAAAATATAAAATAATATTATTTAGCTCATTCACGTAAGAGACTAGACGTATAAGATTCCATGGGATTTAGCGATTAGGAGTGACAGATTGTTTGGTAAACGTATAGCATGTTCTATATGTTAGTTATTTGAATGACTCTTACCATAATATGTTACGTTAACATACCAGGCACGTTCTCAGTTGGTTATTTATGCCTCATATAACGTACACTTATTCAGCCTGTTGTTCACTATTCTTTATTTATTTTAAATTGCCTTTCAAATGTCTATTCATGGTGTTGGGTTTTATCAAATAAATTTCCCCAAAAAATGCGACTTATACTCCAGTGCGACTTATATATGTTTTTTTTCCTTCTTTATTATGCATTTTCGGCCGGTGCGATTTATACTCTGGAGCGACTTATACTCTGAAAAATACGGTAGTAGTAGCAGCGACTGCCTTGTTCATTTATGGAATCGGGTCAACTTCCTTTCTTTTCTCTTTATCGAACTGCGCATGCGTCGTGGCCACATTGGGGCATGTGCACGTGTATACTGGAGTCTGATAGAAATCACATTTAACTTGAAAAAACAGTCAGCTGGAAAAAAATCTAATTTTGAAAAAAAAATTTGATTTTGAAAAAAATCTGATTTGGGCCACTTTGGCCTGTTAAATAAAACGGATTGTATTGTTGAACAAGGTCCGTGTACCTTCCATTCATTCTATTTCCAATTCTTAAATGCAAATCAAAAAACAAAATTAGTGCCATTTTTCGATTTTTTTATTATGTATGGCAGATTTTAAAACAAACAAAAAAGGGTGGATTTTCATTAATTTATTGGCAGAAAATTTCATTTTGTGCGGTTTTCCTTTCATGGATTTTTATTTTTCCAGATAAACACAAAAATTGAATATACGTTCATCCAAAATGCAAAAATGCGTGGTTATCTGTGTGATGACAAATTGAACCGGAAGCAGTATATAAAAAAAGTCAAATACAAGTAAGGCAACAAGAGAAGTATCCTACACTTTTCTTTTGTAAAGTAAATCTGAACAGTCGATATGGGCATCTACATCAACTATATGATTTGCCTGAGAAGCTGGACAGGACAAAAAAAAAAGAAAAAGAAAAAAGAAAAAAAAAATGCAAAAATGCGTGGTTATCTGTGTGATGACAAATTGAAGCAGTATTTTAGCTTTTCCTTTGCGTTTAGCATGTTTTTAGCATAACACTAACATCTTTGTTCAGCAAGGGTCCTATTGTCGTTTGAAAAAAGTGTCATTAAATAGTTTGTTTCAGAAATGAAAATAGAAAAAATGCCCCGAAATTAGTTTTTTGATTTGCATTTAAAGGCCTACTGAAATGCGATTTTCTTATTTAAACGGGGATAGCAGGTCCATTCTATGTGTCATACTTGATCTTTTCGCAATATTAACATATTTTTGCTGAAAGGATTTAGTAGAGAACATCGAGTTCGCAACTTTTGGTCGCTGATAAAAAAAAGCCTTGCCTGTACCGGAAGTAGCGTGACGTCACAGGTTGTGGAGCTCCTCACATCTGCACATTGTTTACAATCATGGCCACCAGCAGCGAGAGCGATTCGGACTGAGAAAGCGACGATTTCCCCATTAATTTGAGCGAGGATGAAAGATTCGTGGATGAGGAAAGTGAGAGTGAAGAATTAGAGGGCAATGGAAGCGATTCAGATAGGGAATATGCTGTGAGAGGCGGGTGGGACCTGATATTCAGCTGGGAATGACTAAAACAGTAAATAAACACAAGACATATATATACTCTATTAGCCACAACACAACCAGGCTTATATTTAATATGCCACAAATTAATACCGCATAACAAACACCTCCCCCCTCCCGTCCATATAACCTGCCAATACAAATCAAACACCCGCACAACACACTCAATCCCACAGCCCAAAGTACCGTTCACCTCCCCAAAGTTCATACAGCACATATATTTCCCCAAAGTCCCCAAAGTTACGTACGTGACATGCACATAGCGACACGCACGTACGGGCAAGCGATCAAATGTTTGGAAGCTGCAGCTGCGTACGTACTCACGGTACCGCGTCTGCGTATCCAACTCAAAGTCCTCCTGGTAAGAGTCTCTGTTGTCCCAGTTCTCCACAGGCCAATGGTAAAGCTTGACTGTCATCTTTCGGGAATGTAAACAATGAAACATCGGCTACGTGTTTGTGTTGCTGCAGCCGGCCGAAATACACCGCTTCCCACCAACAGCTTTCTTCTTTGCTGTCTCCATTGTTCATTGAACAAATTGCAAAAGATTCACCAACACAGATGTCCAGAATACTGTGGAATTTTGCGATGAAAACAGACGACTTAATAGCTGGCCACAATGTTGTCCCAAAATGTCCTCTACAATCTGTGACGTCACGCGCAGGCGTCATCATACCGAGACGTTTTCAGCAGGATATTTTGCGCAAAATTTAAAATTGCACTTTAGTAATCTAACCCGGCCGTATTGACATGTGTTGCAATGTTAAGATTTCATCATTGATGTATAAACTATCAGACTGTGTGGTCGGTAGTAGTGGGTTTCAGTAGGCCTTTAAGCATTGGAAATAGAACGAACGGAAAGTACACAGACCTAAAATACTGCTTCCGGTTCAATTTGTATCACACAGATAAACACGCATTTTTGCATTTTGGATGAACATACAGTATATTCGATGTTTGTGTTTATCTGAAAAAATAAAAATCCATAAAAGAAAAACAGCACAAAATCCAATTTTATGGCAATATTTTAATGAAAATCAACACGTTTTTGTTTGTTTTCAAATCTGTCATATATATAGTAACAATCGAAAAACGGCCCTAATTTTGTTTTTTTATTTGCATTTAAGAATTGGAAATAGAATGAACGCAAGGTACACGGACCAAACAAACTAACATCTATTACCACATGAACACACACAAAAGTAGTGAAAATTGGATACATGGATTCCAGGTACTTGGAATTGGTACCTTATCGGTTCCAATGTGAAAGGTACCATACCTAATCATGAGGGGTCCGTGTACCTTCCGTTCATTCTATTTCGATTTCTTAAATGCAAATCAAAAAACACATTTTGGGCCATTTTTTCTATTTTCATTTCTAAAACAAAAGTTGAACAACTATTTAATGACACTTTTTTAAAACGACAATAGGACTCCTGCTGAACAAAGATGTTACCATTATGCTAGAAACATGTTAAACGCAAAGGAAAAGCTAAAATACTGCTTCCGGTTCCATTTGTCATCACACAGATAACCACGCATTTTTGCATTTTGGATGAACGTGTATTCGATTTTTGTGTTTATCTGGAAAAATTAAAATGCATAAAAGGAAAACAGCACAAAATCCAATTTTATGGCAATATTTTAATGAAAATCAACCCTTTTTTTGTTTGTTTTAAAATCTGCCACATATAATCTAAATCGAAAAACGGCCCTAATTTTGTTTTTTCATTTGCATTTAAGAATTGGAAATAGAATGATCGGAAGGTACACAGACCTAAAATACTGCTTCCGGTTCAATTTGTATCACACAGATAAACACGCATTTTTGCATTTTGGATGAACATACAGTATATTCGATGTTTGTGTTTATCTGAAAAAATAAAAATCCATAAAAGAAAAACAGCACAAAATCCAATTTTATGGCAATATTTTAATGAAAATCAACACGTTTTTGTTTGTTTTCAAATCTGTCATATATATAGTAACAATCGAAAAACGGCCCTAATTTTGTTTTTTTATTTGCATTTAAGAATTGGAAATAGAATGAACACAAGGTACACGGACCAAACAAACTAACATCTATTACCACATGAACACACACAAAAGTAGTGAAAATTGGATACATGGATTCCAGGTACTTGGAATTGGTACCTTATCGGTTCCAATGTGAAAGGTACCATACCTAATCATGAGGGCTCCGTGTACCTTCCGTTCATTCTATTCCGATTTCTTAAATGCAAATCAAAAAACACATTTTGGGCCATTTTTTCTATTTTCATTTCTAAAACAAAAGTTGAACAACTATTTAATGACACTTTTTTAAAACGACAATAGGACTCCTGCTGAACAAAGATGTTACCATTATGCTAGAAACATGTTAAACGCAAAGGAAAAGCTAAAATACTGCTTCCGGTTCCATTTGTCATCACACAGATAACCACGCATTTTGGGAATTTTGGGTGAACGTGTATTCGATTTTTGTGTTTATCTGGAAAAATTAAAATCCATAAAAGGAAAACAGCACAAAATCCAATTTTATGGCAATATTTTAATGAAAATCAACCCTTTTTTGTTTGTTTTAAAATCTGCCATATATAATCTAAATCGAGAAACGGCCCTAATTTTGTTTTTTCATTTGCATTTAAGAATTGGAAATAGAATGAACGCAAGGTACACGGACCAAACAAACTAACATCTATTACCACATGAACACACACAAAAGTAGTGAAAATTGGATACATGGATTCCAGGTACTTGGAATTGGTACCTTATCGGTTCCAATGTGAAAGGTACCATACCTAATCATGAGGGCTCCGTGTACCTTCCGTTCATTCTATTTCGATTTCTTAAATGCAAATCAAAAAACACATTTTGGGCCATTTTTTCTATTTTCATTTCTAAAACAAAAGTTGAACAACTATTTAATGACACTTTTTTAAAACGACAATAGGACTCCTGCTGAACAAAGATGTTACCATTATGCTAAAAACATGTTAAACGCAAAGGAAAAGCTAAAATACTGCTTCCGGTTCAATTTGTCATCACACAGATATCCACGCATTTTTGCATTTTGGATGAACGTGTATTCGATTTTTGTGTTTATCTGGAAAAATTAAAATCCATAAAAGGAAAACAGCACAAAATCCAATTTTATGGCAATATTTTAATGAAAATCAACCCTTTTTTTGTTTGTTTTAAAATCTGCCATATATAATCTAAATCGAAAAACGGCCCTAATTTTGTTTTTTCATTTGCATTTAAGAATTGTAAATAGAATGAACGCAAGGTACACGGACCAAACAAACTAACATCTATTACCACATGAACACACACAAAAGTAGTGAAAATTGGATACATGGATTCCAGGTACTTGGAATTGGTACCTTATCGGTTCCAATGTGAAAGGTACCATACCTAATCATGAGGGCTCCGTGTACCTTCCGTTCATTCTATTTCGATTTCTTAAATGCAAATCAAAAAACACATTTTGGGCCATTTTTTCTATTTTCATTTCTAAAACAAAAGTTGAACAACTATTTAATGACACTTTTTTAAAACGACAATAGGACTCCTGCTGAACAAAGATGTTACCATTATGCTAAAAACATGTTAAACGCAAAGGAAAAGCTAAAATACTGCTTCCGGTTCAATTTGTCATCACACAGATAACCACGCATTTTTGCATTTTGGATGAACGTGTATTCGATTTTTGTGTTTATCTGGAAAAATTAAAATCCATAAAAGGAAAACAGCACAAAATCCAATTTTATGGCAATATTTTAATGAAAATCAACCCTTTTTTTGTTTGTTTTAAAATCTGCCATATATAATGTAAATCGAAAAACGGCCCTAATTTTGTTTTTTCATTTGCATTTAAGAATTGGAAATAGAATGATCGGAAGGTACACAGACCTAAAATACTGCTTCCGGTTCAATTTGTATCACACAGATAAACACGCATTTTTGCATTTTGGATGAACATACAGTATATTCGATGTTTGTGTTTATCTGAAAAAATAAAAATCCATAAAAGAAAAACAGCACAAAATCCAATTTTATGGCAATATTTTAATGAAAATCAACACGTTTTTGTTTGTTTTCAAATCTGTCATATATATAGTAACAATCGAAAAACGGCCCTAATTTTGTTTTTTTATTTGCATTTAAGAATTGGAAATAGAATGAACGCAAGGTACACGGACCAAACAAACTAACATCTATTACCACATGAACACACACAAAAGTAGTGAAAATTGGATACATGGATTCCAGGTACTTGGAATTGGTACCTTATCGGTTCCAATGTGAAAGGTACCATACCTAATCATGAGGGGTCCGTGTACCTTCCGTTCATTCTATTTCGATTTCTTAAATGCAAATCAAAAAACACATTTTGGGCCATTTTTTCTATTTTCATTTCTAAAACAAAAGTTGAACAACTATTTAATGACACTTTTTTAAAACGACAATAGGACTCCTGCTGAACAAAGATGTTACCATTATGCTAAAAACATGTTAAACGCAAAGGAAAAGCTAAAATACTGCTTCCGGTTCAATTTGTCCTCACACAGATATCCACGCATTTTTGCATTTTGAATGAACGTGTATTCGATTTTTGTGTTTATCTGGAAAAATTAAAATCCATAAAAGGAAAACAGCACAAAATCCAATTTTATGGCAATATTTTAATGAAAATCAACCCTTTTTTGTTTGTTTTAAAATCTGCCATATATAATCTAAATCGAAAAACGGCCCTAATTTTGTTTTTTCATTTGCATTTAAGAATTGTAAATAGAATGAACGCAAGGTACACGGACCAAACAAACTAACATCTATTACCACATGAACACACACAAAAGTAGTGAAAATTGGATACATGGATTCCAGGTACTTGGAATTGGTACCTTATCGGTTCCAATGTGAAAGGTACCATACCTAATCATGAGGGGTCCGTGTACCTTCCGTTCATTCTATTTCGATTTCTTAAATGCAAATCAAAAAACACATTTTGGGCCATTTTTTCTATTTTCATTTCTAAAACAAAAGTTGAACAACTATTTAATGACACTTTTTTAAAACGACAATAGGACTCCTGCTGAACAAAGATGTTACCATTATGCTAGAAACATGTTAAACGCAAAGGAAAAGCTAAAATACTGCTTCCGGTTCCATTTGTCATCACACAGATAACCACGCATTTTTGCATTTTGGATGAACGTGTATTCGATTTTTGTGTTTATCTGGAAAAATTTAAATCCATAAAAGGAAAACAGCACAAAATCCAATTTTATGGCAATATTTTAATGAAAATCAACCCTTTTTTGTTTGTTTTAAAATCTGCCATATATAATCTAAATCGAAAAACGGCCCTAATTTTGTTTTTTCATTTGCATTTAAGAATTGGAAATAGAATGATCGGAAAGTACACAGACCTAAAATACTGCTTCCGGTTCAATTTGTATCACACAGATAAACACGCATTTTTGCATTTTGGATGAACATACAGTATATTCGATGTTTGTGTTTATCTGAAAAAATAAAAATCCATAAAAGAAAAACAGCACAAAATCCAATTTTATGGCAATATTTTAATGAAAATCAACACGTTTTTGTTTGTTTTCAAATCTGTCATATATATAGTAACAATCGAAAAACGGCCCTAATTTTGTTTTTTTATTTGCATTTAAGAATTGGAAATAGAATGAACGCAAGGTACACGGACCAAACAAACTAACATCTATTACCACATGAACACACACAAAAGTAGTGAAAATTGGATACATGGATTCCAGGTACTTGGAATTGGTACCTTATCGGTTCCAATGTGAAAGGTACCATACCTAATCATGAGGGGTCCGTGTACCTTCCGTTCATTAATTCACTTCACTTCACTTCACTTAAATGCAAATCAAAAAACACATTTTGGGCCATTTTTTCTATTTTCATTTCTAAAACAAAAGTTGAACAACTATTTAATGACACTTTTTTAAAATGACAATAGGACTCCTGCTGAACAAAGATGTTACCATTATGCTAGAAACATGTTAAACGCAAAGGAAAAGCTAAAATACTGCTTCCGGTTCCATTTGTCATCACACAGATAACCACGCATTTTTGCATTTTGGATGAACGTGTATTCGATTTTTGTGTTTATCTGGAAAAATTTAAATCCATAAAAGGAAAACAGCACAAAATCCAATTTTATGGCAATATTTTAATGAAAATCAACCCTTTTTTTGTTTGTTTTAAAATCTGCCATATATAATCTAAATCGAAAAACGGCCCTAATTTTGTTTTTTCATTTGCATTTAAGAATTGGAAATAGAATGATCGGAAGGTACACGGACCAAACAAACTAACATCTATTACCACATGAACACACACAAAAGTAGTGAAAATTGGATACATGGATTCCAGGTACTTGGAATTGGTACCTTATCGGTTCCAATGTGAAAGGTACCATACCTAATCATGAGGGGTCCGTGTACCTTCCGTTCATTAATTCACTTCACTTCACTTCACTTAAATGCAAATCAAAAAACACATTTTGGGCCATTTTTTCTATTTTCATTTCTAAAACAAAAGTTGAACAACTATTTAATGACACTTTTTTAAAATGACAATAGGACTCCTGCTGAACAAAGATGTTACCATTATGCTAGAAACATGTTAAACGCAAAGGAAAAGCTAAAATACTGCTTCCGGTTCCATTTGTCATCACACAGATAACCACGCATTTTTGCATTTTGGATGAACGTGTATTCGATTTTTGTGTTTATCTGGAAAAATTTAAATCCATAAAAGGAAAACAGCACAAAATCCAATTTTATGGCAATATTTTAATGAAAATCAACCCTTTTTTTGTTTGTTTTAAAATCTGCCATATATAATCTAAATCGAAAAACGGCCCTAATTTTGTTTTTTCATTTGCATTTAAGAATTGGAAATAGAATGATCGGAAGGTACACGGACCAAACAAACTAACATCTATTACCACATGAACACACACAAAAGTAGTGAAAATTGGATACATGGATTCCAGGTACTTGGAATTGGTACCTTATCGGTTCCAATGTGAAAGGTACCATACCTAATCATGAGGGGTCCGTGTACCTTCCGTTCATTCTATTTCGATTTCTTAAATGCAAATCAAAAAACACATTTTGGGTCATTTTTTCTATTTTCATTTCTAAAACAAAAGTTGAACAACTATTTAATGACACTTTTTTAAAACGACAATAGGACTCCTGCTGAACAAAGATGTTACCATTATGCTAGAAACATGTTAAACGCAAAGGAAAAGCTAAAATACTGGTTCCGGTTCAATTTGTCATCACACAGATATCCACGCATTTTTGCATTTTGGATGAACGTGTATTCGATTTTTGTGTTTATCTGGAAAAATTAAAATCCATAAAAGGAAAACAGCACAAAATCCAATTTTATGGCAATATTTTAATGAAAATCAACCCTTTTTTTGTTTGTTTTAAAATCTGCCATATATAATCTAAATCGAAAAACGGCCCTAATTTTGTTTTTTCATTTGCATTTAAGAATTGGAAATAGAATGATCGGAAGGTACACGAACCATGAGGCAAAGTTGTTCATTATTCATTCATTCAAATCATTCATCTTGTGCCTTTTTTTTCTTTTCACTTTCACAAGAAGAGCGCAACCGCCACATTGAGCTGAGCGACTTGACATACATATAAATGTCAGCCGGTGGAAAGCATGAGAGAATGTGGCTTTCCGTATCTGTCTTCACATCACACCAACATGATGAGATCATGAAGTAAAGTCCTGTCAAGCGGTTGCTTCTTTTTTTTTTTTGTCTCTCTTAAGCATGGAAAATGTGACTTGATGCTGACGTGGTACTCGCTGGCCTAGAAGAAGAAAGACGTGAAACCACTTCCTGTCTCCGACAAGGTACAGAGTCAATTTAGAGGCGACGTTATGTAACCTTGGAAAGCGGTTATCATACATAAATGCAGTCAGCAAACACACAAGTGGGACCGTCCGTGGCTGAATTACTAATGAATCTGTTTACTCGCTCCTGTCTTTAGTCTTCAATATGTAATCAACCATCTCGCGGGACTTCGTCCTATCTGGCCAACCGCTGCATCAGTATTGAGAATATTATCCGAACACATTAGGGCACAGATGGGCCCACTGCAAAGCCAACAGCTTGAAAAGCAACATGTCCACCAAAAGACATTGCCAAGGACGCAACAGCCTGTCACACGATGCTCCGTCACGTTCTCAGGGGGCTGACTGAAACTTGCCTTACAACTTGAAAGTCAAAATCAGATGCTTGTTTTCATTTCCAATATGAAAAAACATGGGGTTACGGATGGGCGATACGGCCTACCCAGCGGGCACAAGACATTGATACAACATTGATGTCCTTTAAAATTGACTTTAAAGGCCTACTGAAATGAATTTTTTTTATTTAAACGGGAATAGCAGATCCATTCTATGTGTCATACTTGATCATTTTGCGATATTGCCATATTTTTGCTGAAAGGATTTAGTATAGAACAACGTCGATAAAGTTCGCAACTTTTGGTCTCTGATAAAAAAAAAAACCTTGCCCCTACCGGAAGTAGCGTGACATTGTCAGTTGTTCACTCCCTCATATTTTCCTATTGTTTTCAACGCAGCTAGAGCTATTCGGACCGAGAAAGCGACGATTACCCCATTAATTTGAGCGAGGATGAAAGATTTGTGCACGAGGAACGTTAGAGTGACGGACTAGAATGCAGTGAAATACATGTTTTTTTTCGCTCTGACCGTAACATAGGTACAAGCTGGCTCATTGGATTCCACACTCTCTCCGTTTTCTATTGTGGATCACGGATTTGTATTTTAAACCACCTCGGATACTATATCCTCTTGAAAATGAGAGTCGAGAACGCGAAATGGACATTCACAGTGACTTTTATCTCCACGACAATACATCGACGAAGCTCTTTAGCATGAGCTAACGTGATAGCATCTGTCTCAAATGCAGATAGAAACAAAATAAATAAATCCCTGACTGGAAGGATAGACAGAAGATCAACAATACTATTAAACCATGTACATGTAACTACACGGTTAATAGATCTCAGCCTGGCAAAGCTTAACAATGCTGTTGCTAACGACGCTAAGGCTGACTTAGCAACTTAGCAACCGGACCTCACAGAGCTATGATAAAAACATTAGCGCTCCACCTACGCCAGCCAGCCCTCATCTGCTCTGCTCATCAACACCCGTGCTCACCTGCGTTCCAGCGATCGACGGCGCGACGAAGGACTTCACCCGATCATCCGTGCGGTGGCCGGTGGGCGGCTAGCATCGGCTAGCGCGTCTGCTATCCAAGTGAGTAGTCCTTGTTGTGTTGCTACAGCCAGCCGCTATACACCGATCCCACCTACAACGTTCTTCTTTGCCGCCTCCATTGTTCATTAAACAAATTGCAAAAGATTCACCAACACAGATGTCCAGAATACTGTGGAATTATGAAATGAAAACAGAGCTTTTTTGTATTGTATTCAATGGGGAAGGCATACCTCTGTTCCCCGGGCTACGTCACGCGCATACGTCATCCTCCGAAGGCTTTTTCAACCGGAAGTGTGGCGGGAAATTTAAAATTGCACTTTATAAGTTAACCCGGCCGTATTGGCATGTGTTGCAATGTTAAGATTTCATCATTGATATACAAACTATCAGACTGCGTGGTCGTTGCAAAACTGTTTTATTTGTAAATCGAGACAACGTTGGTGTCCAACGTTGGATACACGTTGTTGGTTGGGGAAATTACCAAAATTCAATGGTAAAATCAACGGCTCAACCTGACATTGCATAAACGTTGTCAAAAAGCATGTTGTTTCAACGTTGTATTTGTGTTGCAGAATATTCGTTGGGGAAATGACCAAAACTCAATGGTCAAATCAACGTCACAACCTGACATTGAATAAACGTCAAAACGCATGTTGTTTCAACGTTGTATTTGTGTTTTACAATATTCGTTGGGGAAATGACCAAAATTCAATGGTCAAATCAACGTCACAACCTGACATTGAATAAACGTCAAAACGCATGTTGTTTCAACGTTGTATTTGTGTTTTAGAATATTCCTTCTGGGAAATGACCAAAATTCAATGGTCAAATCAACGTCACAACCTGACAATGAATAAACGTTGTCCAAACGCATGTTGTTTCAACGTTGTATTTGTGTTTTACAATATTCATTGGGGAAATGACCAAAATTCAATGGTCAAATCAACGTCACAACCTGACATTGAATAAACGTCAAAACGCATGTTGTTTCAACGTTGTATTTGTGTTTTAGAATATTCCTTCTGGGAAATGACCAAAATTCAATGGTCAAATCAACGTCACAACCTGACAATGAATGAACGTTGTCAAAACGCATGTTGTTTCAACGTTGTATTTGTGTTTTAGAACATTCGTTGGGGAAATGACCATAATTCAATGGTCAAATCAACGGCACAACCTGACATTGAATAAACGTTGTCAAAAAACATGTTTCAACGTTGTATTTGTGTTTTAGAATATTCGTTGGGGAAATGACCAAAACTCAATGGTCAAATCAACGTCACAACCTGACATTGAATAAACGTCAAAACGCATGTTGTTTCAACGTTGTATTTGTGTTTTAGAATATTCCTTCTGGGAAATGACCAAAATTCAATGGTCAAATCAACGTCACAACCTGACAATGAATAAACGTTGTCCAAACGCATGTTGTTTCAACGTTGTATTTGTGTTTTACAATATTCGTTGGGGAAATGACCAAAATTCAATGGTCAAATCAACGTCACAACCTGACATTGAATAAACGTCAAAACGCATGTTGTTTCAACGTTGTATTTGTGTTTTAGAATATTCCTTCTGGGAAATGACCAAAATTCAATGGTCAAATCAACGTCACAACCTGACATTGAATAAACGTCAAAACGCATGTTGTTTCAACGTTGTATTTGTGTTTTAGAATATTCCTTCTGGGAAATGACCAAAATTCAATGGTCAAATCAACGTCACAACCTGACAATGAATGAACGTTGTCAAAACGCATGTTGTTTCAACGTTGTATTTGTGTTTTAGAATATTCGTTGGGGAAATGACCAAAATTCAATGGTCAAATCAACGGCACAACCTGACATGGAATAAACGTTGTCAAAACGCATGTTGTTTCAACGTTGCATTTGTGTTTTAGAATATTCCTTTTGGGAAATTACCAAAATTCAATGGTCAAATCAACGGCACAACCTGACATTGAATAAACGTTGTCAAAAAACATGTTGTTGTATTTGTGTTGTAGAATATTCGTTGGGGAAATGACCAAAATTCAATGGTCAAATCAAAGTCACAACCTGACATTGAATAAACGTCAAAACGCATGTTGTTTCAACGTTGTATTTGTGTTTTAGAATATTCCTTCTGGGAAATGACCAAAATTCAATGGTCAAATCAACGTCACAACCTGACATTGAATAAACGTCAAAACGCATGTTGTTTCAACGTTGTATTTGTGTTTTAGAATATTCCTTCTGGGAAATGACCAAAATTCAATGGTCAAATCAACGTCACAACCTGACAATGAATGAACGTTGTCAAAACGCATGTTGTTTCAACGTTGTATTTGTGTTTTAGAATATTCGTTGGGGAAATGACCAAAATTCAATGGTCAAATCAACGGCACAACCTGACATGGAATAAACGTTGTCAAAACGCATGTTGTTTCAACGTTGCATTTGTGTTTTAGAATATTCCTTTTGGGAAATTACCAAAATTCAATGGTCAAATCAACGGCACAACCTGACATTGAATAAACGTTGTCAAAAAACATGTTGTTGTATTTGTGTTGTAGAATATTCGTTGGGGAAATGACCAAAATTCAATGGTCAAATCAAAGTCACAACCTGACATTGAATAAACGTCAAAACGCATGTTGTTTCAACGTTGTATTTGTGTTTTAGAATATTCGTTGGGGAAATGACCAAAATTCAATGGTCGAATCAACGGCACAACCTGACATTGAATAAACGTTGTCAAAAAACATGTTGTTTCAACGTTGTATTTGTGTTTTAGAATATTCGTTGGGGAAATGAC
The DNA here is from genome assembly GCF_033978785.1 of Entelurus aequoreus. Taxonomy (NCBI): domain Eukaryota; kingdom Metazoa; phylum Chordata; class Actinopteri; order Syngnathiformes; family Syngnathidae; genus Entelurus; species Entelurus aequoreus. Next base: position 13,883,864 of record NC_084753.1, on the reverse strand, counting down.
CATAGTTCAATGGTCAAATCAATGTCAGGACCCGACATTGATTAAACGTCAAAAAGTATGTTGTTTCAACGTTAGGTTTGAGTTGCTGAACGTCAGGAATTCAACAAGTTCTCAACATTGTTTCAATGTCTTGTGCCTGCTGGATAAATTATAGGGGTGCACAAAAAATGTGATGCACATCCGAATTGCGATTTTTATTCATCACAATTCAAAATCAATAAAAAAAATGTAGTTTTGACTAAAAACATTAAACAACTATTATTGATATTATTATTATTAATATTCTTTATACTGTTTTTTTTTATAATTTTTTGTTTTTCCTGTTTTTAGTATTGCATTTAATAGCAGTGCACCAAACAATTCTTATCACAAATCTTTAACCAATTCATTTATAATTTGAAATGTATTTTTTTATGAGAATCAATTTTTAAGGCAATTTCCATGCAACCGCAAGAAAAGTTTCAATATAATTATTATACCAATTAATACATTGCAAAAATCGGTTTGAATCGAGAATCGATTCTGAATAGAATCGAATTGAATCGTTAGGTGCCCAAAGATTCACACCTCTAGCTTGTAGAAGTTTAAAACGAGTTTTAAAGGCTCTTAATTTGGCTGCTGACGTATGGGGTAACATATTGCGTCATTTCTACTTGTATTATTATCACAAAACTGTTATTAATCTACTTATTAATTTACTGTTAATATCTGGATAAATGTCAAAAAATAAATAAATAGAAATGTTGATATTGATTCAATATCAAGTAGTTACAGGAGCAGTATTGGTCATACCAATACAAGATATCAATACTTTAATCCCCCCTCTATTGCTGTTAATTGGTTCTGGACATTTCTGCGAAGTAGGAATCATTAATCATACCATCAGGAAAACTACATTTGATGAAATGATGAGTGTTTATATTTATATTTTATTGTATAAATATATGTGTGTGTGTGTGTGTGTGTGTGTGTGTGTGTGTGTGTGTGTGTGTGTGTGTGTGTGTGTGTGTGTTTGATATATATATATATATATATATATATATATATATATATATATATATATATATATATATATATATGTATATATATGTATGTATGTATGTGTATATTTATATGTATGTATGTATGTGTATATTTATATGTATGTATGTATATACCGTATATATATATATATATATATATATATATATATATATATATATATATATATATATATATATATATATATATATATATATATATATCCTGTAATCATTTACTAAATATACTATATATATATATATATATATATATATATATATATATATATATATATATATATATATATATATATATATATATATATATATATTATAATATATACTATGGTCATCATGTATTCTGTTGTTGATAAAGAATCAGATTATTATATCTGAGTGATTGAGCAGGAAATAATTATAAGATTTTGCTTCCTTTTCGGACAAACACCATGTTTTTTTATTTTTTTAAATGTTGTTTAAATTCTATAGATGCAGAGTATTGTTGATTGTTGTGGTCGAAATAAAGGATACAGAAACAAATTATACATTTAATATTTACATAGCAATAGCATAAAAAACCTGTTTACTACCTTCTAAATAATTTTTTCAACATTATGAGAGCTCTCTCGACATGAAATACGTAACTCCCTTTAGTCACCGTTACACTCTTTTATGCTGCCTGAGGCTGAGCCAATCAGTGGCCACGATACTGAATAGTGTGATCTGACTGGTTTGGTCTAATCCAGCGGCCAGTGCTGCTGTAGTATTGATATTTTTAATTTCCTTGGCCATTTTGTAGGCTTGAAAGTGCTTAATTTTGAGCTAAAATGTTGTCGATTTTTTAAAATGTTATTGTTTGTTGAACCACAATAATTGAATTGCGACACATATTCAAGATCATTGACTGATGAAATTTTTTATCACAATTATAATCAGACAAAAACAAGATGGCGGCGTAACAAAATCAATTAAATATTTAAATGATTTCCTGCTCTTCACTCTCATTTAAATAATTCGTTTTTTGCTCTTAAAGCCCTTCTGTGTTTCCTGAGTTTGTAAACAATAACAAAAACGACAGAAGATTTTTTGATCATAAAAATATCGATCTAACCACTGTAGTATCGCCTACATACTGATAATATATATATTTAGTATCGCTACTGTTGATATTTGTATTGATCCGCCCACCTTTGTTTACGTTCAAGAGCTCTAGCTAGCGGTTAGCATATCCTCCTATGGTGCATGTTTAGCTATTCCTCGTCCTCCATTGATAGTGATACTTGTGAGAGACATAGTTTATTTGCCGTCATGGAGGCGAAGATTGCTGACTTAGAAGTGGCTTTACACTTTGGAGGTATGTTAGCCGCTAGCAAGAATGCTACATTGCGTTGACAGCGCGTTTGTTTGTTTGCTTGTTGCTGTCAAAATCATAATTTATTTCGTAAATATCACCTGTATCGTGCAACACTAGCAGCCGTTGGACTAAAATAAACCCGAGAGTGACTGGGTGGTCTTGTGGTGGAAACAAAGGCTAAGGCGGGTCATCTAAATGCAGAAAACAGGAGGTGAGAATGCAGGCAGGGACATAAAAAGGACTTATCTATATATTAACAACATGTGAAACACCGACAAGATAAACATGAAGTACAAAGGGGAACAGAGCCACCACAAACAATGAGGACATGACAACTGGAACTGAACAAAAATGAACTTAACACAGTAAATAATTTCTATTTGCATAGATTAAACTTCCCAGACCTCCTACCGAAAAGTGAAAAAACAGAAGCTGGAAACTTTTTTGTGATGTTGGTACAGACGTCTGTGTCAACAATAGTAATGAGAGAGAAAATATTCTTACCACCTGAGGCACCTTCTTAACAGGGATCAACCACTTCCTCATACTCGTTAGTCACTCATCATCGTTTGCCCTTTAAAACAGATTACCGTATTTTTCCGAGTATAAATCGCTCCGGAGTATAAATCGCACCGGCCGAAAATGCATAATAAAGAAGGAAAAAAACATATATAAGTCGCACTGGAGTATAAGTCACATTTTTGGGGGAAATTTATTTGATAAAACCCAACACCAAGGATAGACATTTGAAAGGCAATTTAAAATAAATAAAGAATAGTGAACAACAGGCTGAATAAGTGTACGTTATATGATGCATAAATAACCAACTGGTATGTTAACGTAACATATTATGGTCAGAGTCATTCAAATAACTATAACATATAGAACATGCTATACGTTTACCAAACAATCTGTCACTCCTAATCGCTAAATCCCATGAAATCTCATACGTCTAGTCTCTTACGTGAATGAGCTAAATAATATTATTTGATATTTTACGGTAATGTGTTAATAATTTCACACATAAGTCGCTCCTGAGTATAAGTCGCACCCCCGGCCAAACTATGAAAAAAACTGCGACTTATAGTCCAAAAAATACGGTACTATTTGTATTTACGCTATTGATAATTGATGCTCCTCGCCATGATGTTATGTTAGCATGCTAACATTAGCACGCTAACTTTTTAAAGCCAATTTTGCATCTGTACACCTCAGTCTTATAACTTGGTATTTGACACATGCTGTTAGCATGCTATACTGCTATACGCTATTGATAATTAATGCTCCTCGCCATGATGTTACGTTAGCATGCTAACGTTTTTAGCCAATTTTGCAGCCGTACACCTCAGAGTCATATAACTTGGTACTTGACACATGCTAACTATTAGCATGCTATACGGCTTAACGTTATTGATACTTGATGCTTCTTGCCGTGATGCTATGTTAGAATGCTAACCGTATAGCATGCTAACCTTTTTAAGCCAATTTTGCAACCGTACACTTCAGTCTTTTACCTTGGTATTTGACACATGCTGTTAGCATGCTGTACTGTTATACTGCTTTACGTTATTGATAATTGATGCTCCTCGCCTGGATGTTATGTTAGCATGCTAACATTAGCACGCTAACTTTTTAAAGCCAATTTTGCATCCATACACCTCAGTCTTATAACTTGGTATTTGACACATGCTGTTAGCATGCTATACTGCTATACGCTATTGATAATTAATGCTCCTCGCCATGATGTTACGTTAGCATGCTAACATTTTTAGCCAATTTTGCAGCCGTACACCTCAGAGTCATATAACTTGGTACTTGACACATGCTAACTATTAGCATGCTATACGGCTTAACGTTATTGATACTTGATGCTTCTTGCCATTATGCTATGTTAGAATGCTAACCGTATAGCATGCTAACCTTTTTAAGCCAATTTTGCAACCGTACACTTCAGTCTTTTACCTTGGTATTTGACACATGCTGTTAGCATGCTGTACTGTTATACTGCTTTACGTTATTGATAATTGATGCTCCTCGCCTGGATGTTATGTTAGCATGCTAACATTAGCACGCTAACTTTTTAAAGCCAATTTTGCATCCATACACCTCAGTCTTATAACTTGGTATTTGACACATGCTGTTAGCATGCTATACTGCTATACGCTATTGATAATTAATGCTCCTCGCCATGATGTTACGTTAGCATGCTAACGTTTTTAGCCAATTTTGCAGCCGTACACCTCAGAGTCATATAACTTGGTACTTGACACATGCTAACTATTAGCATGCTATACGGCTTTACGTTATTGATACTTGATGCTTCTTGCCGTGATGCTATGTTAGAATGCTAACCGTATAGCATGCTAACCTTTTCAAGCCAATTTTGCAGCCGTACACTTCAGTCTTTTACCTTGGTATTTGACACATGCTGTTAGCATGCTGTACTGTTATACTGCTTTACGTTATTGATAATTGATGCTCCTCGCCTGGATGTTATGTTAGCATGCTAACATTAGCACGCTAACTTTTTAAAGCCAATTTTGCATCCATACACCTCAGTCTTATAACTTGGTATTTGACACATGCTGTTAGCATGCTATACTGCGATACGCTATTGACAATTGATGCTCCTCGCCATTATGTTACGTTAGCATGCTAACGTTTTTAGCCAATTTTGCAGCCGTACACCTCAGAGCCATATAACTTGGTACTTGACACATGCTAACTATTAGCATGCTATACGGCTTAACGTTATTGATACTTGATGCTTCTTGCCATGATGCTATGTTAGAATGCTAACCGTATAGCATGCTAACCTTTTTAAGCCAATTTTGCAACCGTACACTTCAGTCTTTTACCTTGGTATTTGACACATGCTGTTAGCATGCTGTACTGTTATACTGCTTTACGTTATTGATAATTGATGCTCCTCGCCTGGATGTTATGTTAGCATGCTAACATTAGCACGCTAACTTTTTAAAGCCAATTTTGCATCCATACACCTCAGTCTTATAACTTGGTATTTGACACATGCTGTTAGCATGCTATACTGCGATACGCTATTGACAATTGATGCTCCTCGCCATGATGTTACGTTAGCAAGCTAATGTTTTTAGCCAATTTTGCAGCCGTACACCTCAGAGTCATATAACTTGGTACTTGACACATGCTAACTATTAGCATGCTATACGGCTTTACGTTATTGATACTTGATGCTTCTTGCCGTGATGCTATGTTAGAATGCTAACCGTATAGCATGCTAACCTTTTCAAGCCAATTTTGCAGCCGTACACTTCAGTCTTTTACCTTGGTATTTGACACATGCTGTTAGCATGCTATACGGCTTTGCGTTATTGATAATTGATGCTCCTCGCCATGATAATCCTGCAATACCTCGTTTGTGGACAAGGAGACAGGTAAAATAGATGAATTCCCATGACCTGCATTGTTAGCCGCCTCTTGCTAGCAGCTTTTCCATTACTTAGAACCAGAGGTGTGGACTCGAGTCAGACTCGAGTTATGAATTTGACGACTTTAGACTCGACTTGACCAAATGTAAAGAGACTTGCAACTCGACTTAGACTTTAACATCAATGACTTGTGACTTCACTTGGACTTGAGCCTTTTGACTTGACATGACTTGCTACTTTCCCCAAAACCCAAAGATTAAAAAGTTATTCAGGACGCTCTGTATATTTCATTGTGTACATGTGTGTCCGTCAGCGTGTGCGGTACAACATCCAATCAAATTAGATCCACGTTTTTTCATCCGACAGCATTCAGCCAATCAAATCACAGGACAACCAACGAAGAAGAGCTGTCAAACAACGCGACAGTGAGCAAAAATGACACCAAAGATAGTTTCGTTCGGGTATAAAAACTACGATGTGGTCAACAAAAAACAAATTGCAGTATGCAAAACATGCGGTTCGAAGATTACAGACGGAGACGCAACAAATCCCAACTTCGTTCGACATTTGAAGTTGCACAAAGAATGGTAAGTTTTGAATGTAAGCTAACGTTTATTGGTTAAGTAACGCAACTTTTATTTGCTGATGGAAAAGTGCTAAATTGTTGCATATAATAATCGTGCAGAAGGAAGAAAATACACATCTCCTTTAGCCTAGTACAGGGGTCGGCAACCCAAAATGTTGAAAGAGCCATATTGGACCAAAAAATACAAAAACAAATCTGTCTGGAGCCGCAAAAAATTAAAAGCCATTTTACATGTGCCATGAGATATAAATTGAATTAAGAGGACTTAAAGGAAACTAAATGAGCTCAAATATAGCTACAAATGAGGCATAATGATACAATATGTACATATCGCTAGCCTAAATAGCATGTTAGCATCGATTAGCTTGCAGTCATGCAGTGACCAAATATGTCTGATTAGCACTCCACACAAGTCAATAACATCAACAAAACTCACCTTTGTGTGAGTTGCACAACGTTAAAAGTGTGGTGGACAAAATGAGACAGAAAAAAAAGTGGCATAAAACACGTCCTAGAAAGTCGGAGAAAGTTATACATGTAAACAAACTATACGGTGAGTTCAAGGACCGCCAAAATTAGTAGGACAAAACGGCGCTCGCCAAATACTCGAATCAGTGAAGCATGTTTAATATAAACAGAGTGATTTATAACAATTAGGGAGGTTTGTGTCATGTTTGTAATCCTACAGAAACCATACTAAACAAAAAAATAGATTTTTTTCCCCTCATCTTTTTCCATTCTTCATACATTTTTGAAAAATCTCCAGAGAGCCACTAGGGCGGCGCTAAAGCGGCTCTAGAGCCGCAGGTTGCCGACCCCCGGCCTAGTAAGTTAAAGTGCTGGTGTTATTGCACACAGTCCTATTACTCAAGTAGTTAGCAATAACATGTATTTACGCATGGAAAATTGAACCAAAAAAAGCTAACATTAGAGTATTTATGTATGAAATATTGCACAAAATATGAATACATAACTTTTTAGAATGGAAATAGACAGGAATCTATTGGAACTAATGGCAATAATTTGTATCTTTATTACATATCCATGCTCTTGTCCTTGAATGTGATGTATCACCAATAAACCATTAGATACTAAAGCCAAAAAACAGCCTACTACTAGCAAAAATTTCTAAAAAAAAAACTAAAGTCTATGAAGAGATTTTTTGCAAATTCAACGTTATGGTCAGTTTTTTCATGTATTCATTTTTCATGCACCTATTTGGTATACATGTATTTATCCGCCACACGTGGAAGGCCGGTCCCTGAAAATAATGCCGACATCAAACCGGTCCCTGGTGTAAAAAAGGTTGGGGACCCCTGGTTAAAAGGACTTGAAAGGACTCGAAACTCAAAATGCAGGACTTGGGACTTGACTTGAGACTTTCCAGTTTTGACTTTGGACTTGACTCGGGACTTGCCTGTCTTGACTCGGACTTGACTCGATACTTGAGGGCAAAGATATGAGACTTACTTGTGACTTGCAAAACAATGACTTGGTCCCAACCTCTGCTTAGAACGCACATAAAAGATAAAGACGTGTGTTTTTGGTGAAAATTGGACAAAGTTCCCCCCCAAAAAAGTGCAGTTTTCCTTTATTTAAAGCCAGATTTGACGGGGGCAGTGCCAGACTTACGTTAAAGGGGGAGAAACCGCACAACTGCAGAGTTTTTTTTTTTTTTTCACTCAAGCGCATTTATCTGTTTCTCTTCATCCGCGTCCACGAGCCACTTGACGATGCTTATAAAACGTGAAGGCTGCGGAAAATCTGCGCGCAGTTTTAAAGTGCCGGGTGACACATCACAGGAAGAAGTGGGTTTACACCTTACCATAACATCTCCATCTCTCAACTTATAACAAACCTACCTAGTTATTATTCATTTGCGTCGGCATGTCCCCCCCCTTCCCCCGCCGGGCCAGAGGGGAGGGCTGACTCATCCCAGTGGTCACCTAGCAACTAGTAAATATTGTTTAGTTACCATCAGAACATGTAAGCGTGCATGTACACTGTACATTTCATGTGCATGAATACAGCCACTGTTGTGGATAGGTGGCCACGTGTGCACCCTGTCTCTTCATTTCATGCTTCGTTTATGATTAAATGTGAGATAATGATCTCCAGAATAGCAAATATTGTCATTCAGCCTGCGGTGGGAGCCCGGTTTAGTCGGGACCTTCTCCCAGAATGGAAGCATATCACACACGCGGATGAATCTGAGGGTATTGGGTGATGCCGGCTGATATTTATACCCGCTGCAAGCACGTGTTTATAAACAAGAAGGTTTATAGCAAACTTCATTGCACTCCGACTGAGCAGCTCATCAGAAACACTTGTCGCCCTCCGTCTCTTACACAAACACAGAGCTTGTATATAAATAACAATGACTCCCTAAGCGCTTGCCCGTTTTCTAATCGTGTCCAAACAGCAACTGCTTCTAGGGCGGGGGGGGTCACCTGCTGCATGCGCGGGAGCATGGGACAAAAAATATTTTTTATTAGCAATTTTCTACGCTGTCGTGTTAGAAAATGATTCCTGGATGACAGAGGAGGATGAAGAGGACAGCAGGTGCATGCATTAGCAAAAAAACAAAACAATTATTGGGTGAATAACAGATCTGCCACCTATTATTCAACATTTTGTCTTGTTCTGAATCACGCCTGTGTTTAAAAGTAGAGGTGAGCAATACTGACACTCAATATTGTGATTTGAAATGTCATGGTCATTGAATCATTTTGAGAATATGCCGGTGGTTTTTATAACTATGCAAACACAGGGGAAAAAATTTTCTAACCAAACCATGTAATAACATAAAATTTATGAAAAGTGCCTTAATACTAGCATCTTCCACGCACAATTATTAAGAAAAAGGTTACCATGGCAAAATAAAAAAAAATGCCAGTACAAAACAATATTAATAACTTCCAGTACAGGCAGATATCGGTGAAAAATAAGCAGTCATTAGGGTTAAAAAAAAAAAAAAATCACATCCAAATCGCAATTTTTATTTCTTCTGATTCAAAATCGATTCATAATTTTCAAGAATCAATAAAAAAAAAAAAAAGTACAATATTTTTTCTTTTGGGAGAATTCATTTTTGGATTAAAAACAACTATTATTGATATTATTATTGAAATAATATTACTCTATTTGCTTGTATTAATTTTTGCTTTTCTTTTGTTTAGTATTGTGTTTATTAATGGTGCACAAAAAAATCAATTCACATCAGAATCGTGATTCTTATTCATGCCGATTCTTAATCGATTCATCATTTTCAGAAATCGATTTAAAAATGAATATAATTTTTTAAATGAAAATATATTTTTAAAAAGCTGTTTTTTTCGGTCATCTCCATACAGACAAAATGAGCTTTTCTAACCTGTAACCTGGTTTTAAAAAGTTCATTGTAATTATTATACCCAAAAATACATTGTAGTTTCCCCTGGATTGCCACTATACATGTGAAAGTGGGGGCGTGGCTAGGGGCTTGGTCAATATGACATCATCATATATGACGTCACGATCATTTTGATTTTGAAATGCCTATATTTCCTTTAAAAGGTTAAACAAATGTTTTATGTATATTCAAAAACATATGTGTTATTAGTTATTAATAAAAAAAACATGTTTCTTATATTATAAAAATCAGAACCAGCTTTATTGGCCAAGTATTAGAATTTGACTTGGTAGGCTGTGTTCGCCTTGTTTATTATCATTTTAATTGTTGCCGCTTTTTGCAAAAAGTAACACAGGCTACACTAAACTCTGCCCTCCCGGAATATTGCAAACTACTTTGCCAAATATGTAAAAAGTTCCTTGAATTAGAGATGGAAAAAAATAACTTGAGGTGTTTTGTTGATAATCTCCACAATGAAGTCACTGTAAAACTAACCACACTAAAGAAAGTACATTATATATACACATGAAGTGCACATACATGTAGGAATCACGTTGTATTACAAAATAATTTGGAATAAACTGAAAAACTATACAATTATGCAGGATGAAGGTTGGCTCTAATGTCGCAAGCTTAATGCTAACGTACTATGGACTAGCTTACAGACAAGCTAACCCAAATTAGAATGGCCAATCGCAAGGCACATACAGACAATCATTCACACTAACATTCGTATCGGTGGACAATTTGCAGTCTGCAATAAAGCTAACATGCATATTTTTGCAATGTAGGAGATACACTATATTGCCAAAAGTATTTGGCCACCTGCCTTGACTCACATATGAATTTGAAGTGCCATCCCATTCCTAACCCATAGGGTTCAATATGATGTCGGTCCACCTTTTGCAGCTATTATAGCTTCAACTCTTCTGGGAATGCTGTCCACAAGGTTGCGTAGTGTGTTTATAGGAATTTTTGACCATTCTTCCAAAAGCGCATTGGTGAGGTCACACACTGACGTTGGTCGAGAAGGCCTGGCTTTTAGCCTCCGTTCTAATTCATCCCAAAGGTGTTCTATAGGGTTCAGGTCAGTCAAGTTCATCCACACCAGACTCTGTCATCCATGTCTTTATGAACCTTGCTTTGTGCACTGGTGCACAGTCATGTTGGAAGAGGAAGGGGCCCACTCCAAACTGTTACCACAAGGTTGGGAGCATGGAATTGTCCAAAATGTTTTGGTATCCTGGAGCGTTCAAAGTTCCTTTCACTGGAATTAAAGGGCCAAGCCCGACTCCAGAAAAAACAACCCCACACCACTCTCGGCACAATGCAGTCCGAAATGTCCTGTTCTCCTGGCAATCTCCAAACCCAGACTCGTCCATCAGATTGCCAAATGAAAAAGTGTGATTCATCACTCCAGAAAACGCATCTCCACTGCTCTAGAGTCCAGTGGCGACGTGCTTTACACCAGTGGTCCCCAACCTTTTTGTAGCTGCGGACCAGTCAACGCTTGAAAATTTGTCCCACGGACCGGTGTGGTGGGGTGTATTTAAAAAAAAATATATATATATATTTTTATTTTTTTACATAAATAAATACAATCATGTGTGCTTACGGACTGTATCCCTGCAGACTGTATTGATCTATATCGATATATAATGTATATATTGTGTTTTTTATGTTGATTTCATTAAAAAAAAAAAAAAATTTTTTTTTTTTTTTTTTTTTTTTTTTTCTTTTTTCTTGTGCGGCCCGGTACCAATCGGCCCGGTGGTTGGGGACCACTGCTTTACACCACTGCATGTGACGCTTTGCATTGGACTTGGCGATGTATGGCTTAGATGCAGCTGCTCGGCCATGGAAACCCATTCCATGAAGCTCTCTGCGTACTGTACGTGGGCTAATTGGAAGGTCACATGAAGTTTGAAGCTCTGTGGCAACTGACTGTGCAGAAAGTCGGCGACCTCTTTGCACTATGCGCTTCAGCATCCGCTGACATCTCTCTCTGTCAGTTTATGTGGCCTAGAGTACCTGGAGAAAACCCAGATTCGAAGACGCACACGGCGTAAAGTTAGACGTAATTGTCGTTTGTAATGTCAAAAGAATTAGGGTAGTTTACAACAAGAAATGCATTACTTAAAATACCTTTCTCTTCAACTTACTCGCCTTACTTTTACCAACTCTGTTTAGGTGCCAGGCAAGTTGTTGCATTCTTAACAGGCGATGTAGGTGCACAGTTTTTTTGTTTCTTTTTTTCAAAATAAAGCATAGAGGAAAGTTTTCATGGTATTTGAGAAGTTTTTCAAACATGTTATGGCTAATAATGTGTAAATAATAGACTATATACAGTATATCCATTCATACAAAATATTAAATTTGTTTTCATGTAAAAAAAAAGAATAATAAAATTACTTATTTTGAAGGTGTGGCAGCATGTATCTTGCCGTGGTGGTGCACCACGATCAATTACATGTACGGGAAACCCTGCATTGCAAAAATCGGTTTGAATCGAGAATTGATTCTCAATCGCATAGGTACCTCAAGAATCCAATCAAATCGTTAGGTGCCAAAAGATTCACACCCCCATTATTTAAAAAGTACCGTATTTTCCGGACCAAAGGGCACACAGATGAATGGTCTATTTTCGATCTTTTTTTTCCGGATGCGCCGTTTTGTGGGCGGCCTTATTTACGTGGCTCACCTTTGGCAGCGTCTTCTCCCCGTCATCGTTGTTGTAGCGGTGTAGCGTGCAAGGACGGGTGTGGAAGAAGTGTCGAAAGATGGAGCTAACTGTTTTAATGACATTCAGACTTTAGTTAAATCAATAACGGAGCAGCATCTCCTCATCCGGAAACAAAAAATGTGTCCCGTGAAAAAACGTCCGTCCGGAACTCTCTAATAACTAAAGTTCTTAGGGTGAATAATGTAAACTCACTACACCGGTATGTTTTAACGCTTTCATAGCGAGTTTACTGACAGCTATAAGTAAGAACTTTACTCTACTTTATGTTAGAAATGGCAACAGCGGAGGATGAACGTCCCATAACAAGAAGATAGAGAGAAAGAAGAAGCTAATCGACTACGGCTACAGACTACAAAGGCAGATGTGCGCAATTTTTTAGAATTTATGCAGATACCAAATACAGATCAGCAGGTACCAGAAGGTAAGAGAAGTTCCTTTTGCATTATATTGCGAAACAAAACACCAGATAATGTCTTACCTTGTACACACGCCATAATAATACTCGTATGTTTAATGCGCCGACAATCTATCAAGCGGTGCGGCTTCATAGCTTACCTAAGTCGTACTAAAACATTTTGATAGATTTTTGAGTGCCGTGTGTAATGTTCGATATTTTCAATGGAACATATAAAATGTTGGTGTTGTTTACTTGAGGCATATTGCCATCATATTGCAGTCTACACGTATTTCTTATGTTTTACTGCCATCTACTGGTCACACTTGTCATTACACCATGTACCGAATAAAATAGCTTCGAGGTCAGTAAGCAAAACCAGAATTATTCCGTGCATTAGGCACACCGGGTTATAAGGCGCACTGTTGAGTTTTGAGGGGTAAAAAACGATTTTAAGTGCTCCTTATAGTCCGAAAAATACGATATTGTCTTCTCTATTTCTATGTAAATGTGCATCCTAAGTATTGTAAAGCTGGGATTGGGTTGGAGTGGGGTTGTTCTATTTTCTTTTACTAGATTAATTAACATTCTGGGATTTTTGTAAACAAAAAAAACAAAAAAATTTAAAAAATATGTTTTAAGGCGTATAAGTTGTACGATAGCAGCCAAAAGGAGCTTTTGTAACCTGTAACCTGTTTTGAAAATGTTTTATTATCATTTTAATACCAAGTAATATTATTCGAGAATCATTTTGAAGCGAGAATCAATTCTTAATTGAAATCAAACAAATTCCTACTCCTTTTCGGTAATAAGAAACTGGAAATATGCGAATGTCCCTTTTCAGTTGAACCTACAACCACACAACCCCTCTGACTGAGAGTCAAGTAGGCTAACTTACTAACAAGCGCTGCTCTTGAGGTGAGCATTACTTCATGTTCTAGCGCAAAGCTGAGCGCCCGCTTCTGTCGACGTCAACATCTACGAGCAATCGCTTTTGTCGAGATAACGTTTGAATCCCAAAGGAGTCACCTCTATGAACAATCGTTCCGTTTGTGTCGTCGTGTTGCAGTATCGTCAACTTCCTCATTACGACCAAGCAGCGTCAAATGACAACAGCGACGTAACACCTGTGACAATATCTTCGAATACTAATTTGCTTTGACCCAGCACCAATTAGATTAGGAATGGTCTGTATCTACATGCATGTAAACAACCGCTATCATGGTCCATCATTCACTGGAGTTCACATCTTAGCTCGATCCTTGTCATTTCCATTTACTGTAACTACTTAACGATAAAAGGGTGCGTTCGAGTGTCAGTCCGCAGTATTTACACAAGAAGAACAGCTTACTAGTCATGCATATAGAAAGGGAGAGAGCAGTACTAGAGTTGCTTGCAAGGCATTACTTAAGGATATTTTTTCATATATTGTGCCAAAGTGCAAAATATATTATATAGATTGCTGTGGACTGATTCGAGAATTGCTTTAAATAAAACAGTGGATAAAAAAATTTAATTTCAATTTGTCTATTGTTGGGCTCTGGCTTCGACATTCTGTAGCTGTCATTAAGTTTTTGCAGTTTTGACAGTTATTCTGATGTCATGCATAATTCAGTGTCTGTTTAATGTTGTAAAGGCAATGTTTTGTTTAGTTAGATTTTTATCTCAGTTCCCTGATACCTGTTTTTTGCTAGCAAAAAACGATGTAAAAATGCTTTAAAAAAAACACACTTAAAACTAACAAACTATATTGCAAACTGGATAACATCTTGGAGAAGCTGTCTGCTCTGTAAAGTATGACGAATTTGAGGACCAGAAATATACAATTAGTAAAAGAATTGTTTAAATACGTTTTTTGCTCGCCCAAACACAAAAATTATAATCTGGATTGTCTTCCCTGGTTGGCAAGGTCGTTGCTTCAGGATTCCTCGTAGAGGAAAGGGTAGCAAAGACGCTACAATTTCCTTTCCTGTCTTTCATGGACATACACCTGTTGGTTGTTGACTTTTGTTGGACTGACAGGCTGGCGAGCACCAAGGTCGAGGAACAAAGCGACTCTTCAGGCTTATACACATGCAAAATACATCCACGGAAAATACACGCCACACACACACGCACCCCATGCCTTCGTCACTTTACCCACCGTGATATGATGGATAGCGGAGCAGTGCCCCTGGTAGCAGCAGCTTCTGCACGGATGCGCACTGGTATTTAAACCGCACCCACCAAATTTTAGAAGAAAAAAATATTTGTTTATATTAGTCGCACCCCACTGTAATCTGCAGATTAATACAGGTATGAAATGTTTTGTTTATTTACATACCTTAATTGTTTCCAAACGGTGTGTGCAGCGGAAGTAAAACGGCTGATCAAACATGGTCATGGACCATGGGCTCTCCAATCAGCTAAAGAGACTCAATAACTCCACTGTGGCATTTTGGTGAATTTACAAATCTAAAACAATACATAAAGAATGCCATTGTAAGTTAATAATACTAACACAGACATTTGTACACATGTTAGCATATTAGCTAATGCTAACGATGCTAAGTTGATATGAACAAAAACACTCCTACAGACATCACACACGAGACGTTTTAGTAAGCATGAATTGTTTTAGTCACATTGTAAAACTTGCAAACATTGTTTGGAGCGTTGAATGAAGAATCCTTTCGGGCAAAAACGCTATGGACGGGTATACTTCCGGGTTCAAGGCACGGAACATTTTCAGACCGCAGCACGTGCAGTGAGCGAAGCCGACCAAAAGATGGCGCTATAGCACAAACAATAACACACCTTGTCATTGTCTCTGTCGGTGTAGTATGGAAACTATTTGTTGTATACACAACATTAGGGCTGTTAGCGAAGAAAAATGTTTTACAAGCCGCTGGGTTCAAAGCGTTGGAAAAAAGAATCGGCTTATACAACAACAACAACAACCAATGATTTTCACACACACACTAGGTCTGGTGAGATTATCCTCTGCATTTGACCCATCACCCTCACCCCCTGGGAGGTGAGGGGAGCATTGAGCAGCAGCGGTGGCCACGCCCAGGAATAATTTTTGGTGATTTCCCCCCCAATTCCAACCCTTGATGCTGAGTGCCAAGCAGGGAGGTAATGGGTCCCATTTTTATAGTCTATGGTATGACTCGGCCGGGTTTTGAACTCACGACCTACCGTAGTCCAGAAAATACAATGTACAGTATGTGCTTTGCTCAAGGTTTTATCATGGTCTCAAACTGAGCCCCTCACCCCACAGGGATTTACTTTGGTACTTGCTTTTGTTTCCTCCTCCTCCTCACACCATGTTTGACCTTTGCCTAGCTTTTATGTCTGATCTTGAACGGGTTTCGTTGTACTTTTGAAGTACAATGACAATAAAGTTACATTCCATTAGCACAGTAGCCAATGGGTGAATGAAGTGTTCGTACAACGAAGCATCTTTTTATTCGGTCTGTAGTGGGTAAATGGAGGTTCTACCGTACGTAAGTAACGTCAACGTATTTACGTCATCGATTGCGTCGACTGAATCGCCCCATCACCTTTAATCCAAGTGTCCTTAGTCAAATGATGCTTGACACACAAATGAATTATGTCATTAAAGAGCCTACAAAAGCCAAGAAAATTTGGGAAAGAGCAAACCGAGGCGAGCCATGCGTCACTTGATGATGTCATGTATCCCGAGTGTCCAGTGTGACAGAGACGGGCGGCAGCAGCCTGAGTCAGAGGATGACATCAACGCTACAAGCTGTCAGACAGGTCATGAAAGGCCTTTGTCCCGGTCCCCCATTGTGCGCCGGTTAATGCTGTCATTCAGCCTGCCACCGACCGGCCTTAACATTTGTTAATCTGACCTAACGCACAGATAGCAACACACGGGACAAAGACACACAAACAGCACATTTAAAAAGCCGGCGTGAACCGAAGCCGGCACAAAAGAACAGCGCTTTGATTGAGGTCAGGCAATAAAAAGTGACCATTAGACAGATTCACTGAAAGGCTAGAAATGAGCCAGTGAGTGTTGGGTGTTTATCAAACTGCACATTAGAGTTCAGGTTTGATCCAAAATGAATCTGCTGGGTGATTTTTGCAAATTGTCAAAATTGCTATTACATTAATTAAATTACATCTCAAATGTATTAAATCAGGGGCTGTTTGCGACTTGCTCACAGTTACAATATTACAAGAATACCATTGACTAGCTTGCATTAGTTACCTTTAATGGTTTAACACAGGGCTCGGCAACCCAAAACGTTGAAAGAGCCATATTGGAGCAAAAAAACAAAAAACAAATCTGTCTGGAGCCGCAAAAAATTAAAACACAAAAATGGCACACAAACAACTATGAGAAATGCAGCTAATATTACATACAGATAATTGATATATGTACACACAGCCAGTCTAAATAGCATGTTAGCATTGATTAGCTTGCAGTCATGCACTGACCAAATACGCCTGATTAGCACTCCACACAAGTCAATAACATCAACAAAGCACACCTTTGTGCATCCACGCACAGTATAAAACTTTTGGTGGACAAAATGAGACAAAAAAGGAGTGGAAGACTTTACATGTAAACAAACTGTTTAGTCACAGTCCACACTATGGTGAGTTCAAGAACCGCCGAAATTACTAGGGAAAAAACGATATTCACCAAATACTTTCATCAGTGAAGCATACACAGAAACATATTAAACACTGGGCTTTCTAACAATTGGGATGTCATGTTTGTCCTCAAACAAAAAACATACTAAAACTAAAAAAATATTTTCCCCCCCCATCTCAATCCTTTTTTAAAAACGCCCCAGGGAGCCACTAGGCGGCACTAAAGAGCCGCGGGTTGCTGACCCTCGGTTTAACAGAACACATTTGTGTTAAAGTACCAGTAAAATGGAAAAACAAGTTGCCTCTCTATTGAAGCTATTATCATATATGTCTATTGTATGACACCAAAAGACTTCCAAAGTTTGCGGATAAAAAAATACGCTCAAAGTAGTATCGATCTCACAGAGATTCCCGAGCCATTTTGAGGGATACTGAGGAAGCCAGTCACGTGATCGCGTGACATAGAGGAGGAACCACTGATCCCTTCCCCACCCACAACAATGCTGATCAAGCAGACTTTGTGAGAGCCAACAACGATTA
This sequence comes from Entelurus aequoreus, assembly GCF_033978785.1. Lineage (NCBI taxonomy): Eukaryota > Metazoa > Chordata > Actinopteri > Syngnathiformes > Syngnathidae > Entelurus > Entelurus aequoreus. The sequence continues at coordinate 13,865,819 of NC_084753.1, read as the reverse complement.
CTTTAGGAACAATTATGACCTTATATTTTTGAGCCCGAACACAAAGAGGATGAGCAATAAGTTTTAGAAGCCGAGTGATGGATGCAGTTTCATTTGGATACTAGCATCCACAGCTCTGCTAGATGGTAAACATACAAACCAACCATAATAAAACAAACACTTACTGTGATATTTCCACTCTCGCTGAGATGCCGACCGACATAATTCCGTTTAGATAAAGATTCAATTGCAATCCTCACGAAGGGTTAAAAAAAAGTTCCTGCAGGAAGCGTCTTTTCGGGTCTATTTCGCCCTCTCGGCGACATGAAAGGGTCGGTCCACGGCCACATCTGTCAACTAGCAGGTGAGAGATGCATGAATTATCATTTAAATTTTACTTTTAGCAAGTTTGAGACGAGCGGCTTATAGTGTGTCAAGAATAGCAGCGTAAGCTAGCATTAGCTCACTGCTATCAATGCGCCGCTAAAATATTCCGTCTGTGTTGGCGCTTATAACAACGACATCACTCATATTTGGTTAATTTTCAGGTCACGACATGTAAATGGAGTATTGTTGGCGGTTTCTGGATGTTTTTAGAGAGTAAAATGAGCGCAAAAAGGACCCTCCATCTGTTGACTCAATTGTTAACGATTGAGAATGATAAACAGCAAATCTATTTCTAATTTTTGCGTATTTCCAGTATGACTGATCTGATAATAGAGTCAGAGTGTATAAGCGTTACTACAGTGATGTCAATCTCCAAAAATAGCCGAAGTTATTCGGAACGGAATATTCAAAATGGCTGACTGAATTTGTGAAATTCCCTAATGTTTCAACTGTGTTTTCACATACTTTGCGGATTGTTAATACAATTGGATATGGTTTAATGGATACAATGGAAAACAAGTAAGCATATAAAGTCAACTTGTTTTTCTACTGTACTGGTACTTTAAAACAGACTATATTTTTCCCAATTACTAAGTTTGTGTAAAAACGTAATAAATTATTGGTATTTTCGGCGGTTACTCATCCGGTCTGGTCAACATACACACATACAAAAGCAGTCCAAGGGAAGCAACAAATAATTTTCAGTCATGTTGTTGTTATTATAGAATATACATTCAACGACAGCTAACTATCCAAATCGCTATTATTAGCTAATAATACCCAAAGCTAATGTGCGTGCATGTGTTACGTACGTACTTAATTACGTCATTGCGTATTAGAAGCCGGAAGTGGGCGGCATATACTGTGTAAAATACACTGGAAAGTTAGCGCCCTCTAGGCATCTGTGTTAATGGTGCAAACAGCCCCATTAACATCGGTATGAAAAAAAAGATGATGTGTTGATAAGCAATATATTAACTGATAACAGTTCTAATTCCAAAGCTTGTTTCCCATATATAGATCACTGATAAACAAACATCACATACATATGATATGACATGCATATGATAATTTTTAACCAAATCATTATTGTAAAGACAGATACAGGAAGTGAGAGAACAACTGGTAGAGGAAAAAATGAGTGGGGGGAAAAAAAAGAGGCTGACAAAATAAAAGTATTTCCAACAATACAATCGCCCACTGCGCAGTATATGTGGGTGATACTGTTTATTTTAATATTGATCCGATACAAGTAAATACAAAGCCAGTATTTCCAGATACTTTTGACTTAAAAATGGTAAAGTTTCCTCTTAATACATTATTCACGTCAATTCTAAATTGTGTGTACATTCCAATATGATACCAGGAGGCATTTATTTGAGGTGCAGCCTGTTTTGGGAGAAAAAAATAAAAAAAGATATGATCTGATCGCTGAATGCATTAACCTCATTGATACGTTTGTCAATTCAATATGTCAAGATCACGTAACTTCAACAACAAACTGCAAACCAGAGGTGTTCCTCCAATCCTGATGCCTGTGCAATCCTAATAAGTCATACCAGCCTGAAAAATCTGCTCTGCTAGTCTTTAATCTTGGGAAAAAAAATCTCCTTGTGCTGTAATTTGCACTGCATTCAGCGTCGGAAGGAAAGTCCCGGGATTTGGATTGCCACTTATCACACTTTAGGCATGCAACAAATTACACCCCTTAGCCTAAAGTGAGCGTTCTGTTGGCCGACACACTCTGCATGTCATCGCTCCACTGACATATGCGGCACTGCAGTCTTTGTCCTACATTTTAGCAACACATATATTCATCTACCTCAGTGGTTCTTACCCTTGTTGGATGTACCGAACCCCACCAGTTTCATATGCGCATTCACCGAACCCTTCTTTAGTGAAAAATAAAATGTTGTTTTTTTTCAAATTCAAGACAAAGTTATATGTTATTGGTAACACTTTAGTATGGGGAACATATTCTAAGTAACAAAGACTTAATTTAGAGTTATTTGGTTAGGGTTAGAGGGTTAGGGCCAGGGTTAGAGGGTTAGGGTTATAATAAGGTCATGCCGAATAAGGCATTAATAAGTACTTAATAATGACTAGTTAAGAGCCAATATGTTACTAATTTGCATGTTAATAAGCAACTAATTAATGGTGAATATGTGGAGTTTGCATGTTCTCCCCGTGACTGCGTGGGTTCCCTCCGGGTATTCCGGCTTCCTCCCACTTCCAAAAACATGCACCTGGGCAGAGCCGGCCCAAGGCATAAGCGTACTAAGCGCTTGCTTAGGGCCCCGCGGCCACCAGGGGGCCCCCAAAAGCAATTAACAAAAAATTCTTGTTTTTTATTTTTTGCATGTACGTGTCTGAGTCAGACTCGTACATGGCAGTGATTAGTATTAATAACAAAGTCGGCCATCAGATTTCTTACAGTGATGTCATAAATGACTTTGCCTCCAGAAAAGCCAGGAAGCACAGGTTTTAAGGAGTGGGTGGAGTGGTGTGGGTGGAGAAGTACAGAGGAACAAAACTGTGATGTGATGGTCAAATGTGTGAATTAAGGACCTTAATTTAAGGTAGTTTATTTTGATTTTTTCCCAAAAAAATTTTTGCACATCGTTATGTACATTTACATAGTTTTAATATGTAGTAACTTTATATTTGTTTATAACCCGTTATGTTACCTTGTTTCTGGTAACTCTGTTCATTAATATTATTTAAGTATTTGCTTGATATTTAATTTAATTATGTTGTTTTTTGTACAATTGAATGTGTTCCTTTTCATATATATTTAAGTGATTTTATTGTTGCACTTTATTGTTTTTCTTGCACTACGAATTATTTTTGCACATTGCTGTTTCAGGTTTTTGTTACCAAAAATAAAAAAGTGAATCAGAATCAGCTTTATTGTCCAGTTATGTTTAACACACATGGAATTTAACTTCAGTAGACTGCGCTCTCTTTGTACAAAGTAAACATTAAATATGAACAATTAACTAAAAATATAAACTAGTAATTAAAGACCAATATGTACAAGACTGATGAGACAAGATGACACTTTTACTGTAAATATAAAGCTTTATCACTTGGACTGTTCAACCCCAGGCCACTCTTGTAGCTGAATGTTTTCTACATTTTAAGATTAGGAACCATATGTGGCACTCTGGACATCATTTGTTCATTCATTGGTATTATTTATGTTCTTAACTGGGCCACCCCCATATCTTTATAAATGACATGTCATTTGTAAAGACATGCCAGGCTGACAATAGAATAATGTAAACAACACTGCCAGAGCCGCAATGAGTTTATAGTAGGTGTGTGAATGATCAACAATCAATATTATTGGCAGAAATAGAGGGCCCCAAAATCAAATTTTGCTTAGGGCCTCATGGAGGCTTGGGCCGGCACTGCACCTGGGGATAGGTTGATTGGCAACACTAAATTGGCCCTAGTGTGTGAATGTGAGTGTGAATGTTGTCTGTCTATCTGTGTTGGCCCTGTGATGAGGTGGCGACTTGTCCAGGGTGTACCCCGCCTTCCGCCCGAATGCAGCTGAGATAGGCTCCAGCGCCCCCCGCGACCCCGAAGGGAATAAGCGGTAGAAAATGGATGGATGGATGGATGTTCCCCATACTAAAGTGTTACCATGTTACCATAAAATGAACCGTGCATGAACATCACCTTGTTCAAACAACAAAACCAACACAGTTCATAAACTCACAACACATTACACACCTGCAAATCAGTGTGACTTCTGCTGTTGCCGTATCCGTAATACGCCGATAGGGAGAAGTTTTTATTTACACGATGAGTCGGGTGTGTCTTGACCTCCGCCGAACCCCTGAGGCCAACTCACCGAACCCCTAGGGTTCAATCGAACCCAGGTTAAGAACCACTGATCTAGCTACACTTTTTATATTGTTTAGCTCAATCGCGTCCTCCTCACTCCCCCAGCGAGCTTCTATGGCCAGGTCGAGTTGGCGCCACTGCTCTGATTCTATACCGGCAGACGGCCAACCCCACCTGCTCGCTCGCTGTCGTTCATCAGCTGGCATTAATTATTGAGCTTTTCTTTGGACTCATCTTGATTACAAGCATTAATATACCGTCGAGTGAGCGAGTGTGCCATGTAGATCTTTTGGTTCTAATATCGATTTTTAAAATCAAAATATCGAATTTAGTTATTTGAGATAATGTTTACCATTAGCAGGAACACAGTGTAAAAACTTAACTAAACATGTGAATAAGGCAATGGGCCAATGTCTAATGCCTTTGTTTACAACACGTTCAGTATTTTCACGTTAACATGTTCATGTAACTGATTTGTGATTTACTATTTACTCTAATAGTAGTTCTTATTAGCTTATTAAAATAAATAAATATATAGTAATAAATAAGTTATAATAATAAATACAATAAATAAATAAATAATGATAATAATAAAGAACATAATAAATATTAGACAATAAATAAATAACTGCATTCTTTATACTATGTAATTATATGAAATCCACAACTTTTTGAATTTGAGCTGACACGTTAGGTCCATCTGCACAAAGTATCGGATCAGTATCGTCGATACCAGCCTGAATTTTACTCGGTATCGGATTGGAAAGACAATCATTAGTATCGCACATCATTATGCCATGCAAGGATGGGTAGAGTTCACATTTGAACCGAAACGGTACCACTACGGTACCACTACGGTACCTGGGATACAGTACCTGTGAATCGATACCGATTCACAAATTTGGAGGTGTTGAAATCGCCGTGTAAAATCGCTAATGCTAATTAGTAGCATGTCAATAGCAAAGCCAATGTATATTAGCATCAAGCTCGTGCATTTTTGGAAAAGTGGAGCCTTACTTTTCTTACTTTAGAGTGTTTTTTGAGTAAATTTCTTTGTTGGCACTGAACATTGCGACATTACCAAGAGGTAGTTTGACTGAGTCCTTGTGCTATTGTGTGCTTAGCTGCTGAGTAGCTGATAGCTCAGAGTAGCCTATAGCCTACCATGTTTATCTATGTTGTAGCGAAGTTGGTAGAGTAGCCGCGCCAGCAATCGGAGGGTTGCTGGTTACTGGGGTTCAATCCCCACCTTCTACCATCCTAGTCTCGTCCGTTGTGTCCTTGGGCAAGACACTTCACCCTTGCTCCTGATGGGTGCTAGTTAGCGCCTTGCATGGCAGCTTCCGCCATCAGTGTGTGAATGTGTGTGTGAATGTGGAAATAGTGTCAAAGCGCTTTGAGTACCTTGAAGGTAGAAAAGCGCTATACAAGTATAACCCAGTTATCATTTATTTATTTTGTAAATGACTTGACTAAAACAGATGAAAAGACCAACCTTGTGTGCTTACTGGAGGACATTTCATTGTTAACTGGCTGCCCAGCTTAGCACAAGTAAACGACTGCTTGTGTCGGAGATTTGTTTTTCTTTGCTGTTATCGGGCCGATATCTGATATCAATATAATAAATATTTCTGAACAAAGTTATTCTTTCATGTTTTTTGATCACTTTTTGTGTGTTATGCAATTGTGCTTAAGATGTTTGCTTCCGTTGTGACTCTAAAGACATATTTCAGTAGTCACATTCGGAACTGTGCAACGTTAAGGTGCATTTTAATATAAAGGTGTGAGGAGAGAATAACATAGTGTTAAAGGAATATGTTCCATGCTTTTGGTAGAATAAGAAAGCCTTAGAATCAGCCTTTGTTCTGCTAAGAAAAGATGATGATGAGCTCACCCTGTTTCCTTATCTATGCACTCTCATACACATACATCATTACTGTATTTACCGGACTATAGAGCGCACCGGTATATAAGCCGCACCCACTACATTTTAGAGAAAAATATTTTTTTATATATATATTAGCCACACAGAACTATAAGACGCAGATATATACGTTGTGAAATTAGTTATTTACACATAAATATTTTGTAAATGTTTATTAACATACTGTACCTTAATTGTTTCCAAACGGTATCTGTAAAACGGCTGATCAAACAAAACAGAAGTCATTGTCATGGACCCACTAACTGCGGAAGCTCGCTCGCCAATCAGCTGAACCGACTCAATAACTCCACGGTGACATGTTGGTGAATTTACTGAGGAATTTGTGAAACTGAAACAATACCAAAAGAATGCCATCGTAAGTTAATAATACTAACACAGATACTTGTAAACCTGTTAGCATATTAGCTAATGCTTACGACGGTAGCTTCATTACATTACGATAACACATACAAATATGCATGAAAACACTCCTACAGACATCACATACGGGACGGTTTAGTAAGTATAAACAGTGTTAGTTATATTGTAAAACTTACAAGCGTTGCTTGGAGTGACGAATGAAGAATCCATACGAGTAGAACCGCTATGGACGGCTAAAAGACTGAACTGCACTACATTTGAAAAAAAACAACACTACCAATAAATGGAAGGACAATGCAGCACTGGCGCCAAATCATAATAAATAAAATACAATAAAGTAAAACATCTTCTCAGCGTATTTGCATTGAAAATTTTTATGGCCTCAGCAAAGAAAAATCCCTTAGTTATCCGAACCGTCTTATAAGCCACAGGGTTCAAAGTGTAGGGGAAAAAAATTGCGGCGTATAGTCCGGAATGTACGGTATGATCAGTAGTGTCATGAAGTACCAGCCTGGAGAGAGCGTAAAGGAGGAGGTGCTTTAAGTTAACTTTTAGTTTCGGTTCCTGCCAAGGTGTTGCAACCTAGGTGGACAAAAGCATTAGAGACGTGTTTGTACTTACTTCAGTTTTGTAGAATTAGTTGAAATTAGTGAAATTTAAGTCTTAGAATAAAAGGAGCTGTGAGGACTCTCCCCTTGTAAAAAGGGAGGGGGGTCCTAACAATAGTGATGTTTTCAGGCATGCTCATCATCCTTTGCACAGGGAAAATATTTCTAGTCCACGCCGACCACATCAGAAATCAGCACCGTCTTTATTCCTCCGATACATTATTGAAAGCTATTTTTTTGCACCGGGAGAACAAAGGTATTGTCGACTTTCAACTTCAGGAGATATTTTGGGAATTGTGTTTTTTCCCCGTGTGCGCCTCCCCTGATGTTCCACAAGACATGTCTCCCCTCAAGCATTTTAGCTTCAGCATCTGCCAGCGTTGAAAGTGTTTTGTTCGAGGGCCACCGTGTTTGGAATATACCAATCAGACATGAAACAGCCACGCAATTATGATAAGACGTAATAGTGCTGACTTCAGCTGGATTCTCATCAGTCAGGTTTTGTTTCCTGGTTTGATCTTCAGTCATCTTTTCAAGAAGACTGCAGCCTCGTGTTTTTCTCTTTTTAACTGCTTCTCCTTTTTTTTGTGCGTGGTGCTGGCAAACAAATCAGTATGTTAAGCCCCAGTTGCAAGGCTGAATTAACACATTTTCACCCTCCATATCTCTTATAGCACCCCGCACTCTCTCGGCGAGCCCGACTTCAAATGTCTTGCGCTTGCTGGGATGCTGCGCTGCCACCGCGTTAAAACTGGATTTTAGGTTACAAATCTTCTGAGCCGACCAAGCGAGACTGAGTACCAACTGGTTTTTTTTTTGCTATGTGGGTAGAGGAGGAGGAAATGTAGGGGGAAGAGTCACACTACAAAGAAAAGTCTGGACCCCAGCAATGAATTAAACATATTTGCTTTCACAACTACCGTATTTTTCGGAGTATAAGTTGCTCCGGAGTATAAGTCGCACCGGCCGAAAATGCATAATAAAGAAGGAAAAAAACATATATAAGTCGCACTGGAGTATAAGTCGCATTTTTTGGGGACATTTCTTTGATAAAACCCAACACCAAGAATAGACATTTGAAAGGCAATTTTAAATAAATAAAGAATAGTGAGCAACAGGCTGAATAAGTGTACGTTATATGATGCATAAATAACCAACTGAGAACGTGCCTGGTATGTTAACATAACATATTATGGTAAGAGTCATTCAAATAACTATAACATATAGAACATGCTATCATTTTACCAAACAATCTGTCACTCCTAATCGCTAAATCCCATGAAATCTTATACGTCTAGTCTCTTACGTGAATGAGCTAAATAATATTATTTGATATTTTACGGTAATGTGTTAATAATTTCACACATAAGTCGCTCCTAAGTATAAGTCGCACCCCCGGCCAAACTATGAAAAAAACTGCGACTTATAGTCCGAAAAATACGGTATATCAACTTCACCTTGGTTAAAAATCATGCAAAGCAACTATAATGCAGGGACGAAAGGGCAAGTATGCTCAATCCACTAAGAGCAGTCCTTCTCAGTAGTGGGGCGGGGCCCTAGAGCGGGGGTCTGCAACCTGCGGCTCTTTAGCGCCGCCCTAGTGGCTTCCTGGAGCTTTTTCAAAAATGTATAAAAATAGAAAAAGATGGGGAGGGAATATATTTTTGTTTTTAATAGGGTTTCTGTAGGAGGACAACATGACACAAACCTCTCTAATTGTTAGAAATCCCACTGTTTATGTAAACATGATTCTCTGATGAGAGTATTTGGCGAGCACCGTTTTATCCTACTAATTTTGGCTGTCCTTGAACTCACCGTAGTTTGTTTACATTAGGGCTATCCAAAGTGCGGCCCGGGGACCATTTGCGGCCCGCAGCTAATTGTTTACCGGCCCGCCACACATTCTGGAAATACTATTGTAAAAATAAAAAAGAACATTAAAAAAAGTGGAATGAGGTGAAATCTAACGAGAAAAAGTTGCAATGTTGACACAAAAGCTGCCATGCAGGCTGTTTTTTTTTTTCTTTTGTCTTTCTTCATTTTTCTTTTTTTGCCATTGCTCAAAAAAAAAAAATTATGAAAAAAAATCCATGTTATAATGAATTATTTTCAGGGCTCCAATTACTTCAGATATTTCACTTTAAAATGTTTTATGTGGTAAATATTGTATATATTGTGTAGTAGCCATATAAAAACATCAAAGTTTTATTTGACAAAAGCGCATAAAACAAACAAAATAATAGTTCCAGCATAAAATCGACAGATACTGTATATCTGAAGTTGATCTTGTAACTTAAGTGTTGAAAGTAAAAGAAAAACCTAATAAAAAATGTATCACTTTATGAGTGGGGCACCTTTTGGATCCCAAATATATTTAGTGATTTTTTATTTATCTTTTCACTGTGATTACTCAAAAATATGAAATAATTAAAATCAATGGCGTCCTGCATTATTGATCTTTTAGGGCTCTAATTACTAAATACTGCATATTTCAGTTTTACTATAAAAAACTAAGTTGTTTTTGACAGAAAAGCAATAAAACATTTTTTTTAATTTGTATTACTTTATATCAACTTGAAGTTGATATAGAGATTTACTGTAATCGTTAAATAATTTAAAAAATATAATAATCTGACTTATTTTTAACATTTTAATGACTGAGACCCTTTATGGTCCCCGGGACCCCTAAAGGTAAAATAAATAAAAAATGCATATATTTTGTTATGGTTTGAAAATAAAAAATATCAATGGCCCCCACATGCTTTAATTTTTCCGTGTGCGGCCCTCAGTGGAAAAAGTTTGGACACCCCTGGTTTACATGTATAACTTTCTTCAACGACTCCTGGGGAAGACTTGTTTTATGCCACTTATTCTTTATCTAATTTTGTCCACCAATCTTTTTATGCTGTACGTGAATGCACAAAGTTGAGTTTTGTTGATGTCATTGACTTGTGTGGAGTGCTTCTCAAGCATATTTGGTCAGTGTGTGACTGCAAGGTAATCGATGCTAACATGCTATTTAGGCTAGCTTTATGTACATATTGCATCATTATGCCTCACTTGTCGGTATATTTGAGCTCATTTAATTTCCTATGTCCTCTGTGTATTTAATTTATATTTGCATTTCTCTGGACATATTATCTGTATGTAATATTGGCTGCATTTCTGATAGTGGTTTGTGTGCCATGTTGTTACAGACCACAGCAAACGTAACCCAGCTTGCATAGATTGTAATAAATCCATTAGAACAAGACCGCCTGTCGTTTCCTTTAACTTGGACACATACATCTATACCTTTGACCATTCTAAGCCAGTCATTTAGAGGAGTTATCTCACCCCCTGAGAAGCCTACATTTTACTAATGTTTTCCAATGTTGTAAAAATGGGTAGAATAAATATTACATTTTAACATTTCTGTCAACGAAGATTTTTGTCAGCTTGCGACAAATAGTAATTTTGATAGTGTCATGATCCGTGGCCCGGATCATGTTTTTGGTATTTTCGGTTAGTTTTGGACTCCCTCAGTTCCTGTTTTGTGCAACCTTGAGTTTGTTTTAGTTACCATGGTTGTTTATTATTTTCACCTGCCTCTGATTGGTGTTCGGGACGCTCACCTGTTCCCCGAGCACTAATCAGAGGCATTATTTAAGCCTGCCTTTGCCGGTCAGTCGGCCTGGCTTCTTTCTGTTACGAGCGGGGGGTCGCAGCTTGCTGCGCAATTCGATCCCCCGGGATGCAAACGGACCACTCCGGACAGGACGTGCAGGTAGGAACATGATTTATTCTCAAAGACTCAAACAAGTACCAAAACAGAAAACAAGCCAGAGGAAAAATGTGCAGATCGCACTCGAAGCTAAGGCTAACACTTAGCATAGGCAAGAAGACAAGGAATACTCACGTAACTGTAGCAAAAGCAAACAAAGAAGCCAGGCCGACTGACCGGCAAAGGCAGGCTTAAATAATGCCTATGATAAGTGCTCGGGGAACAGGTGAGCGTCCCGAACACCAATCAGAGGCAGGTGAAAATAATAAGCAACCATGGTATGCACCTGGGGATAGGTTGATTGGCAACACTAAATTGGCCCTGGTGTGTGAATGTGAGTGTGAATGTTGTCTGTCTATCTGTGTTGGCCTTGCGATGAGGTGGCGACTTGTCCAGGGTGTACCCCGCCTTCCGCCTGATTGTAGCTGAGATAGGCTCCAGCGCTCCCCGCAACCCTGAAGGGAATAAGCGGTAGAAAATGGATGGATGGATGGATGGTAACTAAAACAAACTCAAGGGTGCACAAAACAGGAACTGAGGGAGTCCAAAACCAACCGAAAATACCAAAAACATGATCCGGGCCACGGATCATGACAGATAGTAGGCTAGTATAGCTAATATAGACACTTATATCATGTGTTGACTTCATGATAAAACTTATAGAAGGCTTTTAATTTTTTGCAGCTCCAGACAGATTTTTTTTTTGTATGTTTGGTCCAATATGGCTCTTTCAACATTTTGGGTTGCCGACCCCTGCCCGAGGGGAACATGCTTTATGAGTATTGTGCTTTGACGCCCGTGCACTGCAAAAAATGACCATTGTAGCCATTAATCCTGACTTCCTCATTTTGATTTATTAAAATAAAAAATAAAAAAGGGCACAAATTGTTGCATTAAAGGTGCCATATGTAATAATGTGGCCAGAAATGGTACTGCAATCACGGTCAAAATGATGTCATCCCCTCCCTCTCTCTCTGACTGAGGTTGCCAGATACGCAGCTAAATCCAGCTCGATCGACTGGGTTACTCCAAAGAACTTCAAACTTCCACTGCCTCTTACTAGGGGTTGAGGTGCTGAGACCATAATAACTGAATAGACAAGCGTTTTGTCAATAAAATATCTCTAACCAACACATTTTACACAGAAATTAGGCTATTTTCAGGAAGAAGTACGACATGCCTGCGTACAATAATATCACAACAAATGGCAATCATATGGTTATTGTCAGTACTATCAGAAAGCAAAGACTATAACAAACTACTACCAAAGCGAGCAATGGTTATACTAGTGAAAATAAGTGGAGCATGCTTAGCAGCCTAATGCACGCCCAAAACTAAAGAGGATACATTTTACCAAGGTATGCCTATAGGCTACTCGAATGAGGAATTATTTTATTATGTGATTTGGCTGTCTCTATATGTTTGACATTGCCATGATGACAGCCGTGCTAATGTTGGAACCCATTTCCTCAGCGTATCAGCATATTGAGAACGAAATAGGCACTGACACTATCCATATCCACATAGGTTTTATTTGTCGAAAATATATTATGCCCTGTCAGTTCGAATACACATCGAAATACAGGCTAACAGGCATATAATTCCCCCGTTAGCCTATATGTCGATGTGTCATTGACCGGGCTAGCATGCTAAGCATTATACTAGGAGCGAAGCACTATCACACTAAGCATTTGTTGCACGAACATAGTAGCTTTGTTAGACAAGATCATAGACGGTATTGGACAATATAGTTTACATACCAAATGTCCATTTCCCTTTCAACAAGTAATAAGAAAATGTAAATGCCTGACTTACCTATCAAGGAGGAAATTAGCAAGTTTGGCGTCAGATGAAAAAAATCTTCTCTGCCTTCAATCCTCTCCATCTTTCGAAGGCATCCCCGATACGAATCCTTGTTTTGTTCCTGGCTTTGTCATGAATAAGTTCAGAATCGTAAAGACGCCTTTTAGATTTACTGAGGTCTGACATGTTTAGTCATTTTACCAGTGGCAGTAGCCAAATGAAGAGGGCGGTACGTAACTGGCAACCTGGATGTGACACACTCACAGACTTTGTAATTGGTCAAACGGTGGAGGGCGGGATATCGAAATGGAAACAATAACAAGATTTTGGGGCTGTAAATCTAATTTTGAAATGATCATATCCCGGCTGAACTACTGTTATCGGTTAAAGAGGTATTTAATGCCTTTTGACATATCAGGGCCATTTAATGATGACTTGACACTAAATTATTACATATGGCTCCTTTAATTTTCATTCTGTAGGTTAAATTTGTTATATTTGATCAGTTTGAATGAATTATTTATTGAGTTTATTTAATTGTATTTTTCAGCATCAAATTGCTGAAGTCTGTCTAAAGCTGCTTATAGTTTGAATAAAGATTTTTTTTAATTTTAGACAAATTAATGCACTTTAAATATTTTCTGTCACAGACTAAAACACAATGTTAAGGTTATTTTGTTTTGTAAGTTAATCTGTCTTATTTTTTTTATTAATTACTTCCGCCCGATTGTAGCTGAGATAGGCTCCAGCGCCCCCCTCGACCCCGAAGGGAATAAGCGGTAGAAAATGGATGGATAGAGGGTACAATGTTACACGGAGGTGTACTTATAACAATTTTATTTTTTTCCGGTTTTATTTCTGATTTTTACCACGACACTGTGAGTTTGTCTGTCTGTCTTGTTTTGTTTAGTTTTTTTTAAACATTTGTTTATCGGATTTTTCAAATATACCGTCCAGAAATATAGAATAGAATGTTTTGTCCCTTATGTGACGAGCCTTGTTCAAAGCCACCATGTTATGTGTAGTGATCCCACGCCCTCTCATGTCAAATGTTCTTTTTTTTCTCCCCCAAACAAGTAACCTACAAAAATTATATTTAGAAGAAAATAGATATCATAAACTAGAAACAAAAGGCATCAGTCAAATAAGTACAGGCAAATGTTGACATGAAGCCACAGACAACTGCACTCCAGAATGTCCCCAACAGGGTCCAGCAATACAAGAAAGCAGACAAAAGGCTCATCAATTATCTACCTTTCAATTACTTAAATTTGAGATCAGTCTCTTTAACATATTTTAGGGAACCACCCCATACTTCCTAAAACTTCACAGAACAACCGTTCAATGTCAGCCTTATTTTCTCCAGTTTGAGAAAATATAGAACTTCTTTAATCCAGCAGTTGTGGCAAGGAGGCGCTGTTGCCTTCCAATTGCCCCTGCACAGTGAAACAGTTGGGCCCCGAGGTCAAAAATGTTAAGAACTCCTGATTTATATTGTATATCGTCTATATCGTGCAACCTTAGCTACACATATAAATTTAGAGATGGAATTTGTAATTTCTCGGTGCCATTGGACAATAACTCGGTTCGTATCGTTTGGAGTGTTTCTCTTGTCATCATTTCGTAGTTTTGAGGTCACGTTAGTACATTGTAACATTTTAACTGTCTCTGTCACATTCTGCTGTGTATCCGAACCACCGGGATGCTTGAGTAAAAAGCATGATATAAGCTCTTTTCATTTGGGTAAAAATGCAGGTAACACAGCAAAAAAAACCGATGTGCAGCTGGAAAGTGCACAAAGAGCAAACACGTGTGAAGCACAAAGAAAGCAAAACAAGTGACCAGTCCAGAGGACAGGGCTGGCATAAGAAGAATCCTGATTGGCAACCAGGTACAGGTGTGTCAGGGTTCAGACCAGACAAATGGAAGAAACAGGAAATGGAACAAATAAGAGCGCTAGACAGGAAATAATTCAAAATACAACAAACTACTAGTCTTTCTACTGTTCTTCATGCAGTGTCTTCAAGTGAGAGAAAAGATTCAAGCCGCTAGCAATGACTCGTGAGCAGTGTTGGGACTAACGCGTTACAAAATAACGCGTTACTGTAACGCCGTTAGTTTCGGCGGTAACTAGAAATCTAACGCGTTATTTTTTATATTCAGTAACTCAGTTACCGTTACTACATGATGCGTTACTGCGTTATTTTACGTTATTTTTTATGTAGTATCGGCTAGAAACAGAAGATCTGAGTGTGTGTGTGGCAGCGCTGCGGTGGAAAAGAAAAGGCGTACGTGCTTTGTGTGGGTGGGGGCGGGGGGGGGGGGGGGGGACTCCCATACCGTAGTTGAGGAGCGCAGGGGAGACGTTCCTTCGGGGCTAACAACCTTCACTTTACCCGGAAGTGGTCTTTACAGCTGAGGGTGAATGACGAGGCCGGCGGTTTGTTGCAACTTTGTGACTTTATTGGACGCAGCCATCCACCAAGCTAGAGAGAGCACCTGCAAGCACTCACTGTCGCCGCTCGCTCACCTCTCTCGCCCACTCACTCACTGACGTCCCTCACCCACATGCTGTCATATCTTAAAGGGCCACACACACACGCACACACATAAATGCTACTATCATAACAACTAACAAGACATCAAGGCGAAGCCAAGAGTCGATTTTTTTAACAAGGAGAAATTCTCAATACTTTTCTTTTGTCGAGCACAAAGAAAATAACATTTTAGTTAAATGTAAGTTGTGTTTTGGATCAAATATCCTATCTAGTTCAAGTTCAAGTTCAAGTGCCATTATGTTGCAGCTATTTAAAATAGTTTTGTCAATTTGTTCTGGCCAGAAACAAATTGGCCTTTGAAACATATCTTTGTCTTTGTGTGTTGTATGTAGACCACATTGCTTAGCAGAGTTCAGTGATGTAAATGCATGTCAAGTTGATCAACACATTGTATTATTCTCCAGTGCAATAACAGTACTGAAATGAAGGCTAAAGGGCATTAATGGGAGCTTTTAAAAAAGAAAAGAAAAAAAGAAGTAACTAAATAGTTACTTTTCAAAGTAACGCATTACTTTTTGGTGTAAGTAACTGAGTTAGTAACTGAGTTACTTTTGAAATGAAGTAACTAGTAACTATAACTCATTACTGGTTTTCAGTAACTAACCCCACACTGCTCGTGAGCAACATGTTTTGAAGATTAGACAATCGTTATCTGAATTTGTGAATGTAAACAATTGAGTTCCTCTTCCCTCTTTTTGGCACCAATTCCTCTCCGGGTTTTGTTGGTTTAGCTTCTATTGGGGTCGCCGTCTCTGCAATATTGTTGAAATCCATGCTCCCGCCAGCTCTCAGCGTGAAGTTCTTCCAAGTGACGTCAAAATGCTACAGGGGACTAGCATCTTTGCCGCAGCTGCCATAGCCACAGCCCAGACGCTAAAATTACGACACAAATAATTATATCGTACGATGAACATTTTAATATTGTATTAAAAACTACTACAGTGGAACCTTGATTTACAAACCCCTCTATTTACAAACTTTTTGTGGATGTCACTTCTAGTGTAGTATATGACACAGGTGGACCCCCCGACGTCACATCCTGTTTCCGCAGTCCATTACTCTTCAATACTTCAGAGTGTTTCTTTTTTCGCTAGAAGGAGGGATTAGCTGTGGACTTAAAAAGGACTAATTGCGAGGAGTACGTCAATGGCGCACGCTTTGCTGATTTGGCTCGCAAATACGGGAGAAACACTTTGACAATTGCAACCATTGTAAATAAGGATGTTTATATGCTTGCTGACTTTGCCAAAGGGGTAAAATATCTTCGCAAGGACAGATAGAAAGTGCAAAACCCAGTCCAAAAACTGTTGCTTGTGTGGATAGATGAAAAGCTGATGGCAGGTGATAGCATTTCTGAGGCTACCATTGCGAGAGAAGGCTTGCCATTTATATGGCAGCTTGATGTCCAGAGGTGACCATGCTGGGACCAGCACAGAAGAACAATTTAAAGCGAGTGGTAAGTGGTTCTAAATGTTAAATGCCAGAACACCGGCATTCACAGCGCGGTGTGGTATGGCAAGGCTGCGAGCTCCGACAAAGCTACCGGTTGAGTTTACTGTCAAAGGACTTCGAGGAGTTCATCCCAACGCAGCAAGTCTTTAATTGTGATGAGACCGGACTTTTTTAGGAAAATATGCCAGAGCGGACTTATATTACAGCAAAGTGAAAGGCACTTGGACTTAGACAAACTTTATTGATCCTCAAGGGAAATTGTTTGCAAAAGAGACACAAGCTGATGATTGGCCGCCTCACACTGCTACCCCGAAACTCCCAAAGTGTTTGAAAAAATGCCACAAATATTCGCCAACACAAGTTAATCAGGATTTATTTTCCTTTTTTTATTACTTATTGTAGCAACATGGTTGTAAACGTTTCAGAGCGCACCAAAGGCAACACGACTTGTGTGTGCACGCGAGTTGACAGTTAACCTTACTGTTGTTGTTGTAAAGTTTGGATTAAAAAAATTGAGCCATTACTTTGGTTTGATATGTATACATACTGTATATATGTGTATTTATATCAATCAATCAATCAATCAATCAATGTTTATTTATATAGCCCTAAATCACAAGTGTCTCAAAGGGCTGTACAAGCCACAACGACATCCTCGGTACAGAGCCCACATACGGGCAAGGAAAACTCACCCCAGTGGGACGTCAATGTGAATGACTATGAGAAACCTTGGAGAGGACCGCATATGTGGGTAACCCCCCCCCCCCCCCCCCCCCCCCCCTCTAGGGGAGACCGAAAGCAATGGATGTCGAGTGGGTCTGGGCATATGTATATATGTATGTACATATGTGTATTTATGTATCTATGTACATATATATATATATATATATATATATATATATATATATATATATATATATATATATATATATATATATATATATATATATATATATGTGTATATATGTAGATATATATATATATATATGTGTATATATGTAGATATATATACATATACATATATGTGTATATATGTATATATATGTACGTATATGTGTGTATTAGTGTTGTAGCGATACCAATATTTTGGTACTGGTACTAAAATTATTTCGGTACTTTTCGGTACTTTTCTAAATAAAGGGGACCACAAAAAAATGGCATTATTGGCTTTATTTTAACCAAAAATCTTAGGGTACATTAAACATATGTTTCTTATTGCAGTTAAGTCCTTAAATAAAATAGTGAACATACTAGACAACTTGTCTTTTAGTAGTAAGTAGGCAAACAAAGGCTCCTAATTAGTCTGTTGACCTATGCAGTAACATATTGTGTCATTTATCCATCCATCCATCTTCTTCCGCTTATCCGAGGTCGGGTCGCGGGGGCAGCAGCCTAAGCAGGGAAGCCCAGACTTCCCTCTCCCCAGCCACTTCGTCCAGCTCTTCCCGGGGGATCCCGATGCGTTCCGAGGCCAGCCGGGAGACATAGTCTTCCCAACGTGTCCTGGGTCTTCCCCGTGGCCTCCTACCGGTCGGACGTGCTCTAAACACCTCCCTAGGGAGGCGTTCGGGTGGCATCCTGACCAGATGCCCGAACCACCTTTACTTTGAGCTCCCTCCGGATGGCAGAGCTTCTCATCCTGTCATTTATCATTCTATTATTTTGTCAACATTATTAAGGACAAGTGGTAGAAAATTAATTATTAATCTACTTGTCCATTTACTGTTATTATCTGCTTACTTTCTCTTTTAACATGTTCTGTCTACACTTATGTTAAAATGTAATAATCACTTATTCTTCTGTTGTTTGATACTTTACATTAGTTTTGGATGATACCACAAATTTGGGTATCAATCCGATACCAAGTAGTTACAGGATCATACATTGGTCAAATTCAGAGTCCTCCTGTGTCCAGGGACATATTTCCTGAGTTTATAAACATAATATACATTTATAAAAAACGAAAGAAGATGTTGTGATGCCAAAAAAAATCGACATAATCATAGTAGTATCAACTAGAATCACGCCTGTACTTGATATCATTACAATGGATGTCAGGTGTAGATCCACCCATGGCATTTGTTTACATTTTGATGCCGGTGAGCTACAGTGTGTAGTGAAGCATGTTTAGCTATTCCTCGTCCTGCAGGGATGATACTTGTAAGAAACTTACTTTAATTTGTCGCCATGGAGACCAGGATTAGTGATTTAGAAGTAGCTAAAACACTGCCCACAGCGGATGGACGTTAGCCGCTAGCTAGCTAGCTATGTCTTAAAGGCCTACTGAAACCCACTACTCCCGACCACGCAGTCTGATAGTTTATATATCAATGATGAAATCTTAACATTACAACACATGCCAATACGGCCGGGTTAACTTATAAAGTGCATTTTTAAATTTCCCGCGAAACTTCCGGTTGAAAACGTCTATGTATGATGACGTATGCGCGTGACGTCAATGGTTGAAACGGAAGTATTCGGACACCATTGTATCCAATACAAAAAGCTCTGTTTTCATCGCAAAATTCCACAGTATTCTGGACATCTGTGTTGGTGAATCTTTTGCAATTTGTTTAATGAACAATGAAGACTGCAAAGAAGAAAGCTGGAAGTGGGGTCGGTGTATTAGCGGCTGGCTGCAGCAACACAACCAGGAGGACTTTGACTTGGATAGCAGACGCGCTATCCGACGCTAGCCGCCGACCGCATTGATGATCGGGTGAAGTCCTTCGTCGCTCCGTCGATCGCTAGAACGCAGGTGAGCACGGGTGTTGATGAGCAGATGAGGGCTGGCTGGCATAGGTGGATAGCTAATGTTTTTAGCACAGCTCTGTGAGGTCCCGTAGCTAAGTTAGCTTCAATGGCGTCGTTAGCAACAGCGTTGTTAAGCTTAGCCAGGCTGGAAAGCATTAACCGTGTAGTTACATGTCCCTGGTTTAATAGTATTGTTGATTTTCTGTCTATCCTTCCAGTCAGGGGCTTATTTTCTTTTGTTTCTATATGCAGTTAAGCACGATGTTATCACGTTAGCTCCGTAGCTAAAGTGTTTCGCCGATGTATTGTCGTGGAGATAAAAGTCACTGTGAATGTCCATTTCGCGTTCTCGACTGTCATTTAAAGAGGATATAGTATCCGAGGTGGTTTAAAATTCAAATCCGTGATCCACAGTAGTTAAAGGAGAGAGGGTGGAATCCAATGAGCCCTTGTACCTAAGTTACGGTCAGAGCGAAAAAAGATACGTCCTGCACTGCACTCTAGTCCTTCACTCTCACGTTCCTCATCCACAAATCTTTTATCCTCGCTCAAATTAATGGGGTAATCGTCGCTTTCTCGGTCCGAATCGCTCTCGCTGCTGGTGTAAACAATGGGGAAATGTGAGGAGCCCTTCAACCTGCGACGTCACGCTACTTCCGGTACAGGCAAGGCTTTTTTTTATCAGCGACCAAAAGTTGCGAACTTTATCGTCGATGTTCTCTACTAAATCCTTTCAGCAAAAATATGGCAATATCCCGAAATGATCAAGTATGACACATAGAATGGATCTGCTATCCCTGTTTAAATTAAAAAAAATTCATTTCAGTAGGCCTTTAAAGCACCTCTTCCTGAGGGCGTTTCAGTGTTATAACTTCACCTTTATCTTTAGTTTTTAAGCCAAAATGCGTCCGTTCTCCCTTTTCTGTCTACACACTGTGTCTGCTTGTAAGTACTCTGTGATTGTGTGCCGCCGAACATGCTCGTATTGAGACTGATTGATTGAGACTTGTATTAGTAGGTTGCACAGTGAAGTACATATTCCGTACAATTGACCACTAAATGGTAACACCCGAATAAGTTTTTCAACTTGTTTAAGTCGGGGTCCACTTAAATTGATTCATAAACGTAAACCAGCAATGTCACGACGTGACTTCAACGCGGGCGCAGAGGGGTGCGGGACCAGTTTGTTTCAGAGACGGTATCGTACTGAAAATGATTCATTAGTATCGCGGTACTATACTAATACCGGTATACCGTACAAACCTAGTGTGTATATATACGTACATGTGTAAATATGTACATATATATGTACATATATGTGTGTATGTGTATATATGTGTGTGTATGTGTATATATGTACATATGTGTGTATATGTATGTATATAAATGTGTGTGTGTGTGTATGGGTATATATGTACATATGTGTGTATATGTATGTATATAAATGTGTGTGTGTGTATGTGTGTGTGTGTGTGTGTGTGTGCCTCCTCGTGGCAGCATACAGTATTTGGAGTCTCGCGACTTCAGGCTAAAAGGTAGGGGATCGACCCGCTGCCTTGCGGGTAAGTCCAGGAAGACAAGGGCTAGGGGAGCACACCCTGAGAGAAAAGCACCGTGATGGAGGCACACGTAGGCGGGCCACGACAGACTGAGGGTTCCGGCGGCCTCCTGCAGCTATGAAGAGGTGCTGGTTGTCCTGGGTTTCCCCCTTGCCACTAGGCTCCATCTCTTTGTGGCGAAGATAGTGCGGCTGGGAACTGTGCACCCCCAGAGGCACTTAAAACATATCACCGCACAGGTCTCTGCTTCTGACCTTGGTGGATCCAGAACAGCAATTGGATTCTGAAGCACAAAGTCTGACGGCGTCAGGATGTCTGATAACGGGGGCAGGTTAGAATGAACTGGGAGCTTCTAGTCAGATCCCTGCACGTCAGCGATACAGGGCTATAATGGTCGCTATCAGCTGGGAATTGAGTGGCAGCTGATTTCGGCAGACCCCTGTATGACTGAGCAGCCCTATTTAGGAGCCACACTGCTCACCCCAAAGTTGGGGGAAGGCCTAGAAAAGGTGGCCTAAACATTGCCCACTCTTCATACCCCGGGTAGGATACCGCACCTACCGGGACATTCCACTACCGCGGTCGAAAAACAAAAAATAAACAAGTTCCCCTGAAATTGGCTACATGGAACATCAGAACCCTCCTGGACAACAACCCTGACAGGCCGCAAAGAAGAACTGCGCTTGTTGCTGCTGAGCTCAGACGTTATGGTATTGACATCGCCGCCTTGAGTGAGACCAGACTTCTGGATGAGGGATCCCTAAAGGAAGAAGGCCAAGGTTATACATTTTTCTGGAAGGGTTACCCTACAGAAGGTCCGCATCACCATGGTGTTGGTTTGGCAATAAAAAACAGCCTGCTACCCAGTTTCACTGAAACACCTACCGGCATAAGTGAAAGACTCATGTCTGTCCGTATTCCCCTTGCAAAACACCGCTACGCAACTCTTCTCAGTGCCTATGCGCCAACTTTACCATCCGAGAATGAGGCAAAGGACCGTTTCTACCAGGAACTAGATGAGGCCCTACAGCGCATCCCTAGCAGTGACAAAATCCTCCTGCTTGGTGATTTTAATGCCAGGGTGGGGAAAAACCACCTCATATGGAAAGGAGTGATTGGGAAGCATGGTATCGGGAAGGTCAACAGCAATGGCATGAGGCTACTCAGTCTCTGTGCTGAGCATGACCTGACAATCACCAACACAATCTTCCAACAGAAAAATAAACACAAGGCTTCCTGGATGCACCCACGATCCAAGCAATGGCATCTGCTGGATTACGTCATCGTGAGACGCAAGGACACCAAGGACGTGCACATCACCCGTGCAATGCGAGGTGCTGACTGCTGGACTGACCACCGCATGATTATCTCCAAGTTGCGAGCGTCAGTACGTCCCCCTGTTCGTCTCCGAAAAATTGGAAAGAAGCGGTTGGACTGTGCCCGGCTTGAAGCAGACGAGGCCCGGAACAGCCTTCGATCCTCCATTGCAGGGAAGCTCCAGGAAATCGACCCCTTCCTGAGCCCTGAAGGCAGTGTTGATGACAACTGGACCTGCCTTAGCTCAAAGCTCTATGAGGCTGCAGCCGAGTCTATTGGCTACCGCCGTAGGAGGCATCAGGACTGGTTCGACGAAAATTCAGAATCCATCAGAACCAAACTGGACACCATGCACAAGGCCCATAACGCAGCCCTGAACAACCCTACATCCGTCAGGCTAAAGCAGCACTGGAGAACATCAAGGAAGGAGGTACAGTCTGTTCTACGAAAACTGAAAAATGACTGGTGGACTGACAAGGCTCAAGAAATTGAACATTTTGCAGTGAAGAACGACATGCACAACTTCTATAATGCTGTGAAAACCATCCATGGCCCCAGGAACTCCTCTCTCTCACCGGTGAAGTCGGCTGATGGCTCAACCCTCATAAAGGACCAGAAACAAGTTGTGGATAGATGGGCGGAACACTTCCAGACACTTTTAAACCAACCTGCCACCCCTGATCTGGCAGTGCTGGATGAGCTGCCCAGCTACCAAACTATTGAAGAACTGGATCTTCCACCAACCTTCTCTGAAGTCCTGGCTGCAATTAGGTCACTTAAGAACAACAAGACCCCTGGCCGGGATGGCATCCCTGCAGAGATCCTTAAACAGGGAGGCTATCTCTGTACCAGAGCAATTTTCCATTATATTGCTGATATATGGAAGCGCGGAGCAGTCCCCCAGCAATGGCGGGATGCAAATGTTGTAACCATATATAAAGGGAAGGGTGAGAAGTCTGTCTGTGGCAATAGTAGAGGAATATCCCTCCTGTCTGCTGCCGGCAAGGTTCTAGCCAAAGTGATGCTGTCAAGACTCATACAGAGCATAACGGAACACCTGTTGCCTGAGTCTCAATGTGGCTTCAGGAAAAATCGCAGCACTGTGGATATGATCTTCACAACACGCCAGCTACAAGAGAAGTGTCGGGAACAACATCAAGATCTATACATGGCGTTTGTGGACCTATCAAAGGCTTTTGATACGGTCAACAGAGACTTGCTCTGGGCGGTCCTTCTCAGGGTTGGTTGCCCGCGGAAGTTTGTAAACATCCTGCAAAGTTTCCACGAGGGGATGATGGCTCAGGTGACAACAGGAGGACATGAGTCTAGGCCTTTCAAGGTATCCACAGGTGTCAGACAGGGCTGTGTGCTTGCACCTGTACTATTCAACATCTTCCTCATGAGTGTCACCTGGCTACTGCACAAAGAAGTTGAGGGGAGCAGTGGTGTGCTGGTGGATTACAGGTTGGATGGAAGCTTATTTAACATCAGAAGGCTGCAGGCGGCTACCAAGGTCAAAACTGTGAACATCGTGGAATTACAGTATGCTGATGATTGTGCCTTCGTGGCACATACATCAGAGGCTTTGCAGGCGACGTTAACAGCTGCTGTGAAGGCCTATAGTAGACTGGGTCTCACTGTGAACACTGTAAAGACGGAAGTACTGTGCCAGTGGAACTCCCCTCCGCCAACTCGACCACCATCACCTGTCTTTAACATCGATGACAAGCCCCTAGCAATAGTCCCAGACTTCAAATATCTTGGGAGCATCCTCTCCGAAAACTGCAGCATGGACAATGATGTTCAAAATCGAATCAGGTCTGCCTCAGCCTCCTTTGGTAGACTGCGTAAGAGGGTGTATGTGAACAAAGACCTCAGCATACGTACCAAGGTGGCAGTCTACCAAGCCATCTGTGTCTCCACACTATTATATGGCTGTGAAGCTTGGACCCTGTATCGCCGCCACATCCAACAGCTGGAGAACTTTCACATCAAGTGTCTCCAGCGGATCCTTGGGCTGACATGGCGTGATCGTGTACCACACACGGAAGTCCTGAGTAAAACTGGTACCAAGAGCATGGAGGCCACTTTTCTCCAGTACCAACTGAGATGGGCCGGCCACACCATCAGAATGTCAGTTGATAGACTTCCGCGACAACTGCTGTATGGTCAACTTCATCATGGCCAGAGATCTGCAGGTGGCCAAAAGCGGAGATATAAGGACCAACTGAAAATAACTCTCAAGAGGTGTGGAATACAGCACACACAGCTGGAAAGCTCTGCCTCAGATCGCCCTCTCTGGAGGCAACTCTGCCATGCAGGCCTTCAACATTTTGAAGAGGAGAGAAGCGCAGCGAGGGAAGGGAAACGCCAGAGGAGGAAGATGGGCCCTGCAGCCAAGACCACAGCAAACACTGACTTCATATGCCCCCATTGCAATAGACCATGTGGCTCTCGTATTGGACTTTTTAGTCACCTCAAAACTCACCAATAGAAGAAGTGGAAGTCATCATCGGATACGATGGACTACCATAAGCAAGTAAGTAAGTGTGTGTGTGTGTGTATATATATATATATATATATATATATATATATATATATATATATATATATATATATATATACACACACTACCGTTCAAATGTTTGGGGTCACATTGAAATGTCCTTATTTTTGAAGGAAAAGCACTGTACTTTTCAATGAAGATAACTTTAGGTGTATAGAGGCCCATTTCCAGCAACTATCACTCCAGTGTTCTAATGGTACAATGTGTTTGCTCATTGGCTCAGAAGGCTAATTGATGATTAGAAAACCCTTGTGCAATCATGTTCACACATCTGAAAACAGTTTAGCTCGTTACAGAAGCTACAAAACTGACCTTCCTTTGAGCAGATTGAGTTTCTGGAGCATCGCATTTGTGGGGTCAATTAAACGCTCAAAATGGTCAGAAAAAGAGAACTTTCATCTGAAACTCGACAGTCTATTCTTGTTCTTAGAAATGAAGGCTATTCCACAAAATTGTTTGGGTAACCCCAAACTTTTGAACGGTAGTGTATATATATATATATACATATATATACACACTGTGTATACATCTTCAAAGTAAAATAGGGCCTTTTGTCGAGGCTAGAACCAATTATTCATGTTTACATTGATTCTTATGAGGAACGCCGCTTCACTCTACAAACCTTTCGCTTTACAAACCATGTTAAAGAACCAATTAAGTTTGTAAATCATGGTTCTACTGTATCATACATTAAAAGTTACTTAAGTAAATATAATGGTGTAAATGCAGCGGTGTAAAAACTACCCACCACTGCTTACAGTTATAGTCAGCCGAGAGTTTATAATGATTTTGTGGTAACCAAGGACAAAAATCGACATTGATGTACAGCAATTTCCGTTAAAGACGTCAAGTCAAGCGTGGCACAATCTAGAGTGGTGACTGTCTGGAGTTTGCAAAATGACATGCAACTTGTATTCCCGGATCTCTTCAGCAGCTGCTTCTATGGTCAGGCAAGTGCTCTGGGCTTTTCGTTTATGTAATGACTGCAAAGCAAAACACACACACATACACACACACACACACACACACACACACACACACACACATAGCACAGCCAACGTTGTGGCAGGCCGAATCAAGAAAGCAGAATCCTTACAAAACACTTTAATTTATTAAATTGGCATGCTGCTCCATGCAGACTTTATTTCACAGTATAGTGCAAAAGACCTGGAGGAGTGCATGCAGTCATCCACATGACGACGTTACACTGGGAGATAGTCACCGTAATTCACTGTGTGCGCTAAATATTAGCACATTTACTCTGCGGCCTGGCCACAGCATCTTCTAAAAAAGCTTTCATTTTAATTCCTAACTGCTGTCATTACCGCACAATAGAACAATCTGCCACGCTAATCCAAATTAAAGCACACTGGATTGTTGAGAGGTCCGCGTTGGTTGAGTAATCGGTCATGACAACAGAGCTGACAGAGAGGCTGCGTGTGTGTGTATGTGTGTGTTTTGAAACACCAATAGTGCGGCCAAAGTCAACCGAGGACAGAGGAAGACTCCCAATAAAATGCTACAAAATCCATAAACTAGCACATGAATGCTGGCTCTGAGCGAAATTTGCTCTCTGTCCAGAAAAGGCTGTCATCTCGGCCACGATTCACGCAAAATACAGAACAAGGGCGCCACGTTGTGGACAGAGAGGGGACTGCCTTACCTTGTTCCCACATGACTGTGTATTAATTTTCAAAGTCAAGAAGTTCAATATATTCTTTGTGGTCTTCAACTTCTCTCAGCAGTCGCCATTAAATGTTTGGCCAGCAGAATATGTGAGCTTTATGTCTGGAAGAACAAAAATAACAGTAAGGATAAAAAATATATTGTTGTTAGTTTTAAATATAAACATTGTAATGTATATTATTCCATTTTTAACACTTTTTACTTTATTACTGGAAGCTTTTGGATGATTTTGATAAATACCATGCCTGCTTTTAGATTACCAAGACAGCAACTGTCCTATTTTTGTGTTCTGTTATGTGGAAATGTTTTAATCAATATTTCATGAACCATCAAGATTCTTTTTTTTTTTCCTTCGAAGGATAAATAAATAATAAATCAAAAATGCTGGTAGCTGCAACACTGACATAATAGTGATTTCATGTAAACATTTTCTGCATTATTAGGCTGTGATAGCGTAGACTTGAACTACCCAAGAATTCTTCAGGCCAACATGTGACGTCCGTATGGTAAGAATAAAAAATGTAGTTTGAATAGGGCCGGAAAACAACAAATTTTTAAAAATACTGATTAAAATGACATATTATTTTGGGCTAAATCCTCAAGCGTGTACTACGTTTCAAAACGCATGTGTCATTCTACTCATTTGATAGTACAAAGCCTGTCTTGATTGATGATTTTAAAAACACAAACATAAAATGGCGTTTCAGCATTCGCTTGGCAGATCTTTTCTCTGCTTTAAATTATAAATACTTTTTTTTTTTAAGGTAAAACATAAAGGAGTCATATTATGCAAAACCCACTTCTCTTGCCTGTTGGCGCCAGTTTTTGAGGAGATGTTCTGCAGCCGGACATGGAAGCACAGAGCCTGGCTAAGAAACCCGCCTTGGTCCGAAGGATTTAACAAAAACTACATTTCATTGCAGAGACAGTTCCTATGATTTATGGCACAATGAAACCGTAAATCCAGCAACGGTAGATTGCTAAATCTAATTATATGTTAGCATGTAGCTAGGGATGACTAACGTTCACATTTGAACCAATTCGGTACTCAACGGTACCAATTTGCGGTACTTTTGTGTGTGTTAATGAATATTAATTGTTTGATAATACAATAAATTTTTTTGATGTAACATATAAAAATTAGCTGATTATGATAACTGCCGTCTAGTAGTCTCATTAGCAATGCTGTTGCGCTTCCAAGACATTAGATGGCAGTACTGTACAGGCTATCTATGGTATGTTGTGTAATGAGGAAGTCGATTTTCCAGGAAGTTGAATGTGTTATGTTGCGCCCTACAAATTGTTTATACTGTAAAGTATTGTGCTTATTACACACCAGATGTTTTATTGTAACAATAATCTTAGGTGCTCAAAAAGGTTCATTATGTCTTCTTATTCATATACTTTTCAAATTTTCTTGTAATCAGACACTATTTTTGGTATATCAGATGGAATTTTTACCTGACATGTTTCGACTGTCCTCTGCAGTCTTCTTCAGAAGAGTCACCTGACCACTGACCTGGTTGGCCACACGTCACAGTGGTCAGGTGACCCTTCTGAAGAAGACTGCAGATGACAGTCGAAACATGTCATGTAAAAATTCCATCTAATGTACCGAAAATATTGTCTGATTACAAGAAAATTTGAAAATAATAATCTTAGTTGTTGTTTCCATTACTAAATTTGGAGGTGTTGAAGTCGCCATGTAAAATCTCTAATGCTAATAGTAGCCTGTCTATGACAAATCCAATGTAAATTAGCATCAAGCTAGTGCATTTTGGAAGAGTGGAGCCTTACTTCACATTTGAGCATTTTCGAGGGTGTTGAAAATTGCAACATTACTTAGAGGAAGTTTGGTTGAGTCCGTCCTGGGTGCTGCTTGAGTATTTGTTTACGTGAGCCGGTGTTTAGTCTGCAACCAGACTTGACGAGTCTAAAACCGGACTCACATGCAACAAAGGTATCGAAATATGGCAAGGTTTGATTTTACGTGAATGGATACCCGGTAGCACTGACGGAATTTGGACGGTGCCTATAAAAGTACCGAATTCGGTACCCATTCGGACTAAATGTAGATAAGATACAACAAGGCTACAAATTATGCATAGTCGTTTTGATGGATATTATGACAGGTAGCCTGTATTCTTATAGCTTTATGAACTGAAAGCGAAAAAATCTTTAAGATCCTTTCATCTCCAAGGTTCTAACTAGGGATATCCGATATTCCGATATTGTCCAACTCTTTAATTACCGATACCGATATCAACCGATACCGATATCAACCGATATATGCAGTCGTGGAATTAACACATTATTATTCCTAATTTGGACAACCAGGTATGGTGAAGATAAGGTACTTTTTTTTAAAATTAGTAAAATAAGATAAATAAATTAAAAACATTTTCTTGAATAAAAAAGAAAGTACAACAATATAAAAACAGTTACATAGAAACTAGTAATGAATGAAAATTAGTAAAATTAACTGTTAAAGGTTAGTACTATTAGTGGACCAGCAGCACGCACAATCATGTGTGCTTACGGACTGTATCCCTTGCAGACTGTATTGATATATATTGATATATAATGTAGGAACCAGAATATTAATAACAGAAAGAAACAACCCTTTTGTGTGAATGAGTGTAAATGGGGGAGGGAGGTTTTTTGGGTTGATGCACTAATTGTAAGTGTATCTTGTGTTTTTTATGTTGATTTAATAAAGAAATAAATAATAATAATAATAATAATATTAAATTAAATAATAATAATAAATTAAAAAAAACGATACCAATAATAAAAAAAACGATACCGATAATTTCCGATATTACATTTTAACGCATATATCGGCCGATAACATCGGCAGGCCGATATTATCAGACATCTCTAGTTCTAACGTTTTTTCTTCTTTGCTTTCCTCTCGCTGCAGGTCAGATTCTCGCTCGTACATGTACGCTTGGGTGTTAAAATCCTCTGCTGTTGCCATTTCTCATAAAAAAGTAGCGTATAGTTCCAACTTAGAATGTTGGTAGGTACGGAAGCGTACCGCTAAAACTACAAACATGGGTGAAAGGGCGGAGACAGAACGTCATTTGTATTTAATAGGACCCGCCTTTTAAAACGCCTCGTTTTTATCAAGCAGCTTGTAGATGGTACATTTTGAACAAAACACCACCATTACATGTTATGTTGACCACAAAGCAGATTAAAAATCATTATACAACATCTTTAATAGAAGGTGGTTTGATCTGTAGTAGTGAATCCAGAAGTGGGCGCTGATTCACAAGTTGATTCCCTCAATGACTTCCGGCAGGAAGATTTGAGAAGATGTAAGTACAATTCTGTATGCCTGTAATTGTTATAGTGTAAAACTACATTTTAAAAGTGTAAGATGCACATTAAATTAATCAAAAATAGGCCCTTCTAGTGCTTTCAGGGATAATATTTGTGTTTTTTCACCATTAGCTTAGGGGGCTAGGAACGCAACACATTAGTGGTGAATTTTCCTGTTGCCTCAGGGAGGTGCTGTTGTTAACACTATCAGCTTCTCCTTCAGTGTAGTACAAACTCTTTAAGTCTTTATTATCATGACAAATATTGGTTTACCTGGACAGAGGATTTTGGTCAACGACGCTTTCACTTTCATCAGCTCAGGTCTTTGCTCAGCGTCTTCAGTGGCATGGAACCTTGTAAAGTGGAGCGCAGGCCACCATCCTTTCCTGGCGGCCATCTTCGCAGCAACGACCTCCTTCCAGTCCTCACTGTTTCCATGCAAACAATGGCACGGACGGTTAAAAACCCACCCTGACGATAATCCTTGACGGTTAATAGACTGAAAACATTAACGGGAGGAAGGGGATTCATATGGCCCCGTTTGTCGCGGTTTACCTGACACATGAATTGTGACGGATTGCGGGGGTGCACTATCCAACACAGCAGTGTTGAATATCCAAAAATTTATTTTGTGGCAATTCCAACTTTGACCACAGCGTCAGTTACTAAGGAGAGTGGTGCTTTCCATAATTTTCAGCAGACTGTCCAGGTGTACCCCGCCTACCGCCCGAATGCAGCTGAGATAGGCTTCAGCACCCCCCGCGACCCCGAAAAGGACAAGCGGTAGAAAATGGATGGATGGATGCATTGAAAATAATTAGCACCCCCTCTTCTTCTCACACGAGATCCACCCAGGAATGGGGCCACATGAAATCCTTCCCTAGTGTACGTACCCTCTTTGCAATTGATCAATAACGTTGTTTAATCGATCCCACACGACCATGTTTGTCCTCCAACAGGCGAAGTCCAGCATGTCAAGGAGGATCCCCAAAGCCTTCTTCATGTGTTTCTCTGAGGAAATCAAAAGGGAATGCACATTAAAATCAATTTACCGATTGTTATAATTAAAAATCGTTTTTTTCAGATTATTAGTAGTCAAGGGGGCCAATAAGCGATATTCAATTGCAGTAAAAGTTATTTTAACATGAATAGTATACACTACCGTTCAAAAGTTTGGGGTCACCCAAACAAATTTGTGGAATAGCCTTCATTTCTAAGAACAAGAATAGACTGTCGAGTTTCAGATGAAAGTTCTCTTTTTCTGGCTATTTTGAGCGTTTAATTGACCCCACAAATGTGATGCTCCAGAAACTCAATGTGCTCAAAGGAAGGTCAGTTTTGTAGCTTCTGTAACGAGCTAAACTGTTTTCAGATGTGTGAACATGATTGCACAAGGGTTTTCTGATCATCAATTAGCCTTCTGAGCCAATGAGAAAACATATTGTACCATTAGAACACTGGAGTGATAGTTGCTGGAAATGGGCCTCTATACACCTATGTAGATATTGCACCAAAAACCAGACATTTACAGCTAGAATAGTCATTTACCACATTAGCAATGTATAGAGTGTATTTCTTTAAAGTTAAGACTAGTTTAAAGTTATCTTCATTGAAAAGTACAGTGCTTTTCCTTCAAAAATAAGGACATTTCAATGTGACCCCAAACTTTTGAACGGTAGTGTATGTAACTAAAACGCTTGACAAGGTTTTAAAATGTTGTTTTTTACATTTGTTAATTGAATTATTGACATATACAGTCCAGAAATACAATTAAACACATGTCAAATGTTCACTTTTTCCACCGCAAAAAAGTAACCCACAAAAATTATACATAAAATTAAATTCTAAAAATGCATCAGTCCAATATCGACTTGAAGCCACAGATAACTGCACTCCTGAGTGTCCCCAACAAGGTGCAGCAATACACAAAAGCAGACAAAAGGCTCATCAATTATCTACCTGTCTATTTTAAGTTTTTTTAAGTTTTTTATTATTATTTTTCATAATGTTTTATGCGGCACTAATGTTGCGGTTAATTTAGCAGCAAAAAACAGTGGCTTTCACAAACACCTTTATTGTGTGTGTCTAAGAGGAGCCTCGACATTTGCATTTCAAAATATGGGAAATATCCTTGGAAAACTTATAAAAATATGCCATTTTTCTACACCACAATAACTCGCCATCTACTCAATTTTTTTACAATTTTATAGCAGTTCGTGGATTAAACACGTTGTAAGGTTATTGTGAAGAACCCGGAAGTACTGCAAACATTTAAAAAAAACTATTCTGGGCTCCTTCACGGAGATTATAGTTCAGACATTTTTCAAGCCGGCCGACTTTTCTTCCTGGATGGTACAGAAAGTATGAGAATGTGTAAGCCGCTGCCTGCTCTTCTTTACTTATATAATAAGTGTCCTATTAGTCAAGATATTTACAGGTCCCATGACCCACAATGCACTTCTGCCATGACGCACAATGCACTTCTGCCATGACCCTCCCCCGACAAATTTTTATTGGTTGACGTGTGTGTGACAATTGCTGACGTGTGTGTGACGATTGCTGACATTCGCCTCGTCTCTTACGGGAATGAGATAAATAATATTATTTGATATTTTACGGTAATGTGTTAATAATTTCACACATAAGTCGCTCCTGAGTATAAGTCGCACTCCCGGCCAAACTATGAAAAAAAAACTGTGATTTATAATACGAAAAATACGGTATCTGCTGATGTAGTTCAAAAAATAATAATATGAAACAAAAGGAAGATACTGATTAAAAATAAGGCCGATACCGATATACTTCAAAATGCAAAATATCGATCGATCTCCATTAAGAATGCGTCGATTTCATGAAAACGATGGTTGATTAATGGCAAATACAAGTGGCTGCAACCAGCAGAGTCACTGTGGACTCCGTATCAGCTCATTTGTGATATCAAGTACAACATGGTATCAGTTTCAAGAAAATGAGACTTGGCAATCATATCGTGTAGTACATTGACCAAATGTGAACGCAAAGATTGTCCCACATACATTTTAGTCCTGTTAATGTGGAAGTACCTGTGTCCAGCAGAAGGAAAGTGTAGTCCAACATCAGCTCATGGCTTGGAACTAACATGTGGAGGATCTAAGACACAAGAAACGAAGACTTACAATGAAAATAATATGGTAAATGGTAAATGTGTTATACTTGTATAGCGCTTTTCTACCTTCAAGGTACTCAAAGCGCTTTGACACTATTTCCACATTCACCCATTCACACACACATTCACACACTGATGGCGGGAGCTGCCATGCAAGGTCCTAACCACGACCCATTAGGAGCAAGGGTGAAGTGTCTTGCCCAAGGACATAACGGACGTGACTAGGTTGGTAGAAGGTGGGAACCAGGAACCCTCAGGTTGCTGGCACGGCCACTCTCCCAACTGCGCCACGCCGCATTGTTTCTCATACATGTAGTTATCTGTGGCAGCCCGCCTACCTGCTCTCACTTGCTCATAAACACATTATGATGGGACCTCTGTGAATGTAGCTTGTCGTTACAACTAGGGCTGCAACTATTAATCAATTAGAAAACAAGCTTTGATTTATTAGTTATATATATTAGTTTTTTTTGTGCAAAATAACTATTTCATTTATGTGAAATTAGTTTTAGACTTTTTGAATCAAACTTGAATTTAATTTGATATATTTTACTAAAACAAATTAATGGGAAGGAAATTGTTTAATATTACTATTTCGTGCAAAATAACAATTTATTTTATTTTATTTACCGGTATATGAAATTATTTTTATACTTTTTTTGATCAAACTTGAATTTAATTTGATGTATATTTTGTCCTAAACAAATTCATGGGAAAGACACTGTTCAATATAATTTTTTCGTGCAAAATAACTCTATTTATTTCTATTTATTTTATTTATGTGAAATTATTTTTATACTTTTTTAATTCAACCTGAATTTAATTTGATGCATATATTGTACTAAAACACATTCATGGCAAATTGTTCATATGAGTTTTTTTGTGCAAAATAACTTATTTTATTTTAATTATGTGAAATGATTTTTATACTTTTTTAATAAAACTTGAAATTAATTAAACGTATATGTTGTACTAAAACAAATTCATGAGAAATAAATGTTCAATATTAGTTTTCTTTGTGCAAAATAACTTTTTTTATTTATGTGAAATGATCATACTTTTTTATTCAAACTTGAATTAGATGTATGTTTTGTGCTAAAACAAATTAATGAGAAAACATGGTTTGTCTGGAGACTTTTTGTGAAAAATTACTTTTTGTTTTTTTTTGTAATGTGAAATGATTCATACACTTGAATTTAATTTAATGTATGTTTTGGACTAAAACAAATTCATGGGAAAGGAAATGTTCTTTTTTTTGTGCAAAGTAACAATTTTAACATTAAAACATCAGTTTATAAACCTCCATTATTAAACTCCAACCGGGATTTCATCCAGTTACCATTGCCTTTCAAAACAAGTACTCAATTTGGCATTATTTTGTTGTCAGTGACGGGGCAGGAAGCGGCTAGGAATATGTTCTGCCATAAAATTTTATATGGAGCGCCCTGTCATTCATTCATTATCATTTAAAAAGGGGTTCTTTTTTTTTTTTTTAAGAGACTATTGATAAATCCATGGACTTTTTCTAGTGTTATTGGACACTTTTGAAGACTACAGGCAGCTCCTTTTCAATTGTTTCAATGCAAAAAGATACGACAGGAGAAAGTTAATATATATTTCTTCACATATCTATCTGTCCTGTTTTACTTTTCATGTTCCGTACTGTTTTGTTTGTCTCCCAGAGTGTGCGTAAAAATGACAGGCATATCACAGTCCTGAATAATTCTGAGTCGTATAGTTTTTTACACACCTTAAAAAGAAGCTCTCATCACAGTATATGACATTATAGTGTACCTTTAAAACGTTCATCAGCCTTCTCTTAGAGGCGTTGTGTCTTTGCAGGTATTGATACAGATATGCATGCGCGTTTGGGTTGTTTGGGAAAGTGTTGTCATAGGCGTAGTCTTGCAGGACTTTCTCCGCCTCTTCGTGATCCCCGTAGAATTCCAGCATCTGTTCAAGATACATAGAAATGTGTTTTCCATTTGACCGGACACTGCACAACACATGCAGGAAATTGGGTTAAAGACAAAAGATATGTAACTAAAATACCTCAACGTAGCTCAGTATGAAGGAATCCCAGACCCCGGGACATTTCAAAATCTCCTTTAGATTGACCGAAGCTTGTCTAAAACAGTTGTGCAGGTCTTGGTTGCTCCCAGGGTTAATTAAATCTTTAAAAAAAAAAGGTGTTTAAAAGAACAGTTAAATACAAAGAGAAGTGCCACTCAATCATATCCTTGAACAATAACAAACAAAGCCTGTAGGTGGCAGTGTTACACCATAGATAGAACTGCATTAGCTGTATATTTTTAAAGGCCTACTGGAATGAATTTTTTTTATTTAAACGGGGATAGCAGATCTATTCTATGTGTCATACTTGATCATTTCGCGATATTGCCATATTTTTGCTGAAAGGATTTAGTATAGAACAACGACGATAAAGATTGCAACTTTTGGTATCTGATAAAAAAAAGGCTTGCACCTACCGGAAGTAGCGTGACGTAGTCAGTTGAACATATACGCAAAGTTCCCTATTGTTTACAATGATGGCCGCATGAAGTGAGAGAGATTCGAACCGAGAAAGCGACAATTTCCCCATTAATTTGAGCGAGGATGAAAGATTTGTGGATGAGTAAAGTGCAAGTGAAGGACTAGTAGGGAGTTGAAGCTATTCAGATAGGGAAGATGCTGTGAGAGCCGGGGGTGACCTGATATTCAGCTGGGAATGACTACAACAGTAAATAAACACAAGACATATATATACTCTATTAGCCACAACACAACCAGGCTTATATTTAATATGCCACAAATTAATCCTGCATAAAAACACCTGCGTGTTTGTTATGCTAGCTCCTAGCTCCTCTGCTAGCTCCTAGCTCCATAGAACACGCCAATACAATTCAAACACCTGATCAACACACACAATCACTCAGCCCAAAAGACCGTTCATCTAACCCAAGGTTCATAAAGCTTATATATTTTTAAAAAGTTACGTACGTGACGCGCACGTACGGTACGGTACGTGTTATGCTAGCTCCTAGCTCCTCTGCTAGCTCCTAGCTCCATAGAACACGCCAATACAATTCAAACACATGATCAACACACACAATCACTCAGCCCAAAAGACCGTTCACCTAACCCAAGGTTCATAAAGCTTATATATTTTAAAAAAGTTACGTACATACGCAAAAAAAAGCCAAAGCTGCATACTCACAGTAGCACGTCTGCGTCTTTGTCATCCAAATCAAAGTAATCCTGGTAAGAGTCTGTGTTGTCCCAGTTCTCTACAGGCGTCTGTGTATCCAAATCAAAAGTCCTCCTGGTTAGAGTCTCTGTTATCCGAGTTCTTCCATCTTGACTGCATCTTTCGGGAATGTAAACAAAGAAGCGCCGGCTGTGTACTGTTGTGGCTGACTACGTTCGAAAAATACGTCCATTTCGCACCGACAACTTTCTTCTTTGCTTGCTCGGCTTCCTTCTCCATAATGCAATGAACATGATTGAAACAGATTCACGAACACAGATGTCCAGAATACTGTGGAATTATGAAATGAAAACAGAGCTTTTTCGTATCGGCTTCAATGTGGAAGGCATACCCGTGTTCGCCGGGCTACGTCACACGCATACGTCATCCTCAGAGGCGTTTCGAACCGGAAGTTTAGCGGCAAATTTAAAATGTCACTTTATAAGTTAACCCGGCCGTATTGGCATGTGTTATAATGTTAAGATTTCATCATTGATATATAAACTATCAGACTGCGTGGTCGGTAGTAGTGGGTTTCAGTAGGCCTTTAATGTATTTATGGTGAGCGCTTTGACAGTGTAACAATATCAACACAATATTTAAACTAGTTCCTTATTTTCTTGTATTACATACACTTGTTTGAACAAAAAGTCAATAGCACACAATAACTAAACAAAAGTAACAATGACTACCTATTACTCTTTTAAATGCTTTGGTTTTTGCCCTCAAAGTCCTCCAGTGTCTAGAGAATTATTCCCTGATTTGGTAAACATTAACAAAAACAAAAACATGACTTTGAGAAAATAAAAATGTTGATTTAATCACCCTTTGTATGGACACTACCAATTTAAGGATGTATCCGCCCTCCTCTTGCGTGTCGTGTACTGACTCTGACAATACTGCCCATAAATTGTTGTTGTATTATCCTCTCTCTAATTTAGTGTTTTTCAACCTTTTTTGAGCCAAAGTACATTTTTTTCATTGAAAAAAATCCAGGGGCACACACCACCAGCAGAACAAGTTGAAACGCAATACGAAGGTCCTGAGTTCAATCCCGGGCTCGGGATCTTTCTGTGTGGAGTTTGCATGTTCTCCCCGTGACTGCGTAGGGTTCCCTCCGGGTACTCCGGCTTCCTGCCACCTCCAAAGACGTGCACCTGGGGATAGGTTGATTGGCAGCACTAAATGGTCCTAGTGTGTAAATGTGAGTGTTGTCTGTCTGTCTGTGTTGGCCCTGTGATGAGGTGGCGACTTGTCCAGGGTGTACCCCGCCTTCCGCCCGAATGCAGCTGAGATAGGCTCCAGCACCCCCCCCCCCCGACCCCGAAAGGGACAAGCGGTAGAAAATGGATGGATGGATATATATATATATATATATTCCGAGCGCGATGTCACGTTATCGATGGGAAAATGCATTTTTAGACAATATGATTTGCCTGAGCGACTAGGGGAGACAGAGAGTAACAAGCGGTAGAAAATGGATTAGAAAGGACAGATTTTAAAAAATGATTTAAAAAAAAAAAAACTTTTTTTTTTTACTTGGGATTTCCCGCAGGCCGGATTTTGGACACTGGCAGGACAGATCCGGCCATAGTTTGGGGACCCCTGGTCTACATAGACAATATAAAGTCGTTCACATCCAATACCTGACGCAATTGTTCGATATGAATTCAAACCATAACCATCCATGCATCTTTAATTATCTTGTATCAAAGTAGGCTTACAAATCAATTCGCTACATCCCTGCCACCTACTGGTACGGAAGAGTATTACATGGTTACTCTGCTGATCTTTAGACAGCACAGACACTCAACAACGGCACATTATTTGCGGATTATATTTATTGGTTTGCAAAAAAAAATGTTTTACCAATTAAGTCAGTGTTTTTCAACCACTGTGCCGCGGCACACTAGTGTTCCGTGAGATATTGTTTGGTGTGCCGTGAGAAAGTATGTAATTTCATCTAATTGGTCAAAAAAAATATTTTTTTCAAAATCCGGCCAGTGTCCAAAATCCGGCCCGCGGGAAGTCCCAAATTAATTTTTTTAAAAATGTTTTTAATCTGTCCTTTCTAATCCATTTTCTACCGCTTGTTACTCTCGGTGTCTCCTAGTCGCTCACGCAAATCATATGGTCTAAAAATGCATTTTCCCGTCGATAACGTGACATCATGGCGCTCAGAATATATATATATATATATATATATATATATATATATATATATCCCGGCCAAATTTTTTCAACCCAATGCAATATTGAGTTTTGTTTTCAACACGGACGGACGGCGTGGCGAAGTTGGTAGAGTGGCAGTGCCAGCAATTCCGACGGTTGCTGGTTACTGGGGTTCAATCCCCACCTTCTACCATCCTAGTCACGTCCGTTGTGTCCTTGGGCAAGACACTTGCTCCTGATGGCTGCTGGTTAGCTCCTTGCATGGCAGCTCCCGCCATCAGTGTGTGAATGTGTGTGTGAATGGGTGAATGTGGAAATACTGTCAAAGCGCTTTGAGTACCTTGAAGGTAGAAAAGCGCTATACAAGTATAACCCATTTATTATTATTTATTTATGTTCTGCTGGTGGTGTGCCCTTGGAGTTTTTCAATGAAAAAAAAGGGGCCTTGGCTCAAAAAAGGTTGAAAAACACTGAATTAGGTGAAATTACATAATTTCCCACGGCACACCAAACAATATCTCACAGTACACTAGTGTGCCGCGGCACAGTGGTTGAAAAACACTGCTCTAAGTCCTATAATATACTTGATAATTTCCTGTTAATATCTGCTTACTTTCTTCTGTAACGCGGTTCTATCTACACTTCTAAATAGGAATGGATACTGTTCACACTTGAACAATTACCGGTACTAGGGAATTGAATTGTCTGTACTTTTATGTGTGTTAATAAATATTAATTGTTTTTGATTATCTCATTCTTTATTGCAAAATTTAAAAATGAGCCGATTATAACTTGTTTTATTATTGTCATTTTATGATTTGCAAGTATGACATGAAGTTGCAATTTCAGTTGCAAGTCCAAGACTTTAAATGGCAGTAGTGTATAGTTTATGATGTGTTGTTTTGTTTTTGTTGTGCCTTAAAAAATGTTAATACTGTAAGTATTGTACCTTTTACGCACCAGCTGTTTGATGGTAACGTGCGTCTTAGTTGTACTTTTCCTTAACAAATATGAAGGTATTAAAATTGCCATGTAAAATCGCTCATGCTAAATCAGTAGCATGTCAATAGCAATGTCAATGTATATTAGCATCTAGCTAGCACATTTTTGTAAAAGTAGAGCCTTACTTTACTCGTAGCGTTTTATGAGTCAATCTCTAAGTTGGCATTGAAAATTGCAACATTACCTAAAGGTAGTTTGGCCGAGTCCACTCTCAGTGCTGCTGGAGTGATCGCCAAGTGCTAAAGTGCAAAGCTCCCACTGAGTAGGCAACCGGGCGGAACCGAAATATGGCACCGTTGAATTTTACGTGAATTGATGCCCGGGTATTGCCCAAAATGTACCGAATTCAATACCCATCCCTACTTCTAGAACTTTACTAAGCACTTATTTCTTGGTGTCGTTTGAAGCTAGCTTAGCTATTAAAATGCCTGCTCTCCGTGTGTAACATGCTTAGCCTCGTCCTCCAGTGTAACGATACTTGATAATACTTAAGAAATGCTGGGTTTTTTTGCCGTCATTCACATAGAGGAGCGGCTCCACACTGTGTATGGAGACCGATAATCAGCTGCTAGCCGTGGAACTAAAAATAAATAGCGTCATCCAGAGTGAATCGTGTTTGTGATTGGCATCGGCAATGGCGAGCACATACCTTTTAATGATAATCGGCCGATACAACAGAAAATGGGTGTGTGTATTGCCTTACTGATGCCGCTGGCGTTGTTTTTCTTGTCGCACCAAATAACATAATCCAGCAGACTCCTGTAGGCTTGGATCAGTTTTGTCGTCTGAATCTGACATGCCGACTCTTTCCCGTGCCGCCAACTTTCGGCGATAGAGATGTGGCGCTTTGCGTTCTCGACCTGGCCGTGGAGCATGAGGTGGAAGGAATGCTCCAGACAGATCTGGAGGACGTAAACAACGATTCAGCAGGAGGGGCCGCCGTGTGTGACACAGGTGTGCACAGCGGTGGTGCGGGCGTACCAGCAGGTAATGTTTCACGCCGGAATGTTTCATTTGCTCGTAGATGATGTTGTAGTCCTCCATCTTTGAGTTGGGGTGATGATGAAGGATTTCTGTGCTTATTCTCCAAATTAACTGAAAGGCAAAAGACACATTATTTGTCTTAAACCTTAACAACTAAGGTATTTCTTGAATTTGTTATTAATTGAGTGACGTTCATAAGGCTGTTACCCTTCAAGCGCAACCTAACGTGCTAGTGTCCAGGAAAGGTGACTATGCTTGTAATAATTTTTAATGTCAAGGCATCCAAAGTGGGGCCCGTGGAGTCATTTGGTTTGGCCCACCAAAAAGTGGCTTCCGAAATGTAATACATTTAATACCAATACCAACCTTCTTAGAAGCTCACGAGGGGTGTCCGAATTCAATATTGATATCGAATATCAGTCTGACATAAAAAAACTTTAAAAAACAAGTATCAATTTATATCAACTTGCATCCAAGCTGTCTGATTTTATCTTCAATACAAGCAGTCCTGCAATGCATTTTTTTGTGCAAAGCCGGACAGCCAGTTAACATCGAAATGTTCTCCAATAATCACACAAAGTTAGTCTTTTCTTCTACTTTAGTCAAGTCATTTACAAAAGGTAAACATGGTAGGCTAGAAGCTAGAAACTAACAGCTACACAACAGCTAAGTACACAAGAGCAACACAAGCTTGACATACGTGTCCTTAATTGGACAACATTGTTGTATAAATCACCATAACTGTCGATATACCGGTACACAAAAAATCTATATTTTTTAATAACATTGGATGCCAGCTCTATAATTAACTACATTCCTCCATAAAATAGATTAATAGCTGTGATACATTTCTATATTACCTAAAAGGAAATTGGCTTTGTTTAATAAAATCCTACCCAAACATTTAATAAAGTCAAATACAAATAAAGCAACAAGAGAAGTATCCAATACTTCTCGTTTCTAAAGTAAATCTGTACAGCAAATATGAGCATATACAACAACAATATGATTCGCCGGAACGCCTGGACAGGACAGATTTTAAAAAATTTTATTAAAAAATGTATTTTATTTTATTTCAAAATCGATTAAGAATCGTTACAAAAAAGAATTGTGATTTGTTCGAAAATCAATTTTGTTGACACCCTGATAAGTATCAAATAATTATAATTGCATATTATTTACATATTGAAGTCTCCAACAGAGAAACGTATTAGAAAGTATCCAGTAACAAACATGTCCGCATCATTCAACTTACTGCATCATGAGCTTATTAATAAGTTATTGTGATCACTAAATGCTACCAAAAAAAACAATTACAACTCCACTCCAACTTAAAGACATCATTAGTTCATTCCAGACGGTTACTAATAAATAGATTAGTGTTTATCATGCCGATTGTTGTTCTCTGTTTGATTAATTTCACTTGATCAAAACGTTTTCTAACATTCCACTCTACGTATGATTCCTGCTGATATTGTATCAAATCAATATCGGTTGTGTCGAGACAGCCCTAAAGCTCACTCAATTATTGCTAGCATGTCAGCGGGGCTAACTGTCATTGTTACTGTCCCTAATTACAGGAACTTTGTTATTTACGTTGAGGCTATTTTTAAAAGCTGTGTTATGCCCGCGCCCTATTGGAACATTTTACCTTTGGCCAAGTCTGGCAACCCTGGTCTAGAATGCTCTCATAATGTTAAAAAATATATATTTTGACTTTTTTTTTTTGCTCTAACTATGAAAATATTAGATGTATAACAATAATTCATACTTTGCGAACATTCATTTACCACAGTCAGGCCACGTCCACTGTCTAATCATAACTAATGTTTGTTTCTTGTGTAGACGAAGCAGGACAAGATAAACTCTTAATTGCTTAAACGGCACAATTATCGTCCTCTCGCGTAGACTAAGTGCCGGTTCCTGCCTACGACGCTAGGCATTCTGGGTAATGTGGTACACAAACATTTACTTCCTAGTTTACATGTATTTAGATATTCATTTATTATTTTTTTGTTTACCCAGGGTAAATAAATTAAAAACAGATTCTCATTTGCAATGGTGACCCAGCAAAAAGGCAGCATTCACATGTTAGATGTGTAGAGGTGTGATGATAAGCTCTCCTCATCTTTCATTTACCAACAAAATTTTGCGCTATAGATCGATTTCACAGTTCACGAATGCTCTTCAAGTGCAGGGGTAAATGTGTTGGAACATAAATGAATGTTTAGTATGCATTTTTCAAGAGTAAATCATACACAAGAGAATGTCTGCAACGTTTGGATGACAGAGTCTACAAAAAGGAAGCCTTCGGTCGGGTTTATTTCTACTATAATAATTATTGTCACCTATAGTTTTCTACACCAAAAATTCTTTTTTTTTCATTATTATGCTTCCAAATGCGCAAAAGTTTGCCGGAGGCCACAGCCCAAAGTTTTCACTCGATCGGAACCGTTCGAGTATCAAAATGTTCGGCTCAACCAGGAATCATGTGCTCACCAAGAAAATGTTCGACAATATCCCAGATTACCCAGAATTATTGGTTTTCCGGGACATTTTTCCTATTGAAAATGAATTGGACAATCGGCACATTTCTCATCCGATTGAAACTGTTCCACTTTCAACCCCTTCCACTGATCTTGGACAATCAAACCACTATTTTCAAAGTTCAAAAAATTCCAGGAATTCCCTGTTTTCCAAAGCTCTATTTTCACATCTTGTCCCAAAGTTTTCACAGTCCACATTTTTTCCCCCGTTTTTGACCTTCAAAACACCTAAATGGGTCCTATTATGATTTTTTTCTACATTTAAAACACTTTCTTGTTGTTGACGTAACATGTAATGGTGGTGCTTTGGTAAAAACATTGCACAGATTTTGTTTCTACCTCTTTATAGTGGTGTGCTGAGCCCGCTGTCGTGTCTTCTATCATTTGGGGGTAACATGCCATATATTGTGCTGCCTCTTGCCATCTGTGATGCAGCATAGACTCTCTGATCCTCTCCAGACAAAGCCTTGTGGATCGGTGAAAGCCTGTTTCTCTTTTTGGCTCTGTAAACAACATTATTGCATTGGTAAGTATTCAGGTTTATAATCAAAACCATCTTATGTTGTTGTTTTTAATGTGCAGGATAGTGTATGTACAACTCACCCACAAAAAATGACCGCGGCAGTGGAAGCCTTGACTGTTTCCTTACTTTTGTTGGCGTATCGTCAGAGAAATCAGCGTAATCTTCTAACTGTGTTGTTGGCCGAAACTCATTGTCTAGATCGTCCATTATCATCAAGGAGGTGGTTATTCTTCTTGGATAGTACAGTACTATAATTTACTTCTTATGGACTGAATTCGCACCTGAGGGGACAAATATACAATTCTTGTGTTCAGAAGAAAACTACAAGAATGTAGGGCTGGGGCAATAAAATTATATTAATATATATCAGGATAGACACATAATCCATATAAAAAAAATGTGTTGGATATATATATATACATTTTTTGTTCGTAACAAACCGGATTACAAAGCAAGGTTAGTTGCATGAACAAAGGCACTCTCGCTCTTATACCCGAGCAACGCAGGAAGTGATCATTAATCAGTGGAAGTGACACGCTAACAGCCGATCATGTAACAGTATCAATTATCAAGGTTGGTTGCGCCATCTTGTTGCCTCACGGTTGTTTCATTGTCTGGAGTGAGAAGAGAAAGTAAAAAATGAAGAAATTGTGGATAAAACAGGAAAAGTCACCTCGACAGTATGGCAGTTTTTTGGATTTTTTAAAACGGACCGTAGTCAGACCAATGTAGACCACCTTAAACGTGCTCAAAGTTGAGCACAGCCGTAACTTCCTGGCACTAAACATGCAGAAAATAATTATTGTCAGGTTTCATTTGGATTTTTTTTAAACAGACCGTAGTCCTTAGTGGTGCACACCTCTTTTCTTTTCAACCCTCGTCCATACAAAAAACAACAGGTAGGAAATAAAGTGCAGGACTGTATAAGTAAAATAAATGACAATATATAACAAATATGCTACTTTAAAATAATAGTAACTTGGTCCAATAATATTTAAATAA
Source organism: Entelurus aequoreus (assembly GCF_033978785.1). Lineage (NCBI taxonomy): Eukaryota > Metazoa > Chordata > Actinopteri > Syngnathiformes > Syngnathidae > Entelurus > Entelurus aequoreus. The sequence goes on along the minus strand of NC_084753.1, from coordinate 13,821,279 downwards.
TAATTATTGCATAACATAACTTCAATTCCATAATTAAATAAGAATAACAGACCAAATGAAATGTTAACACAGCTGTAACTTGCTGGCATTGAACCTGCAGAAAACAGGTTTCTCTGTGTACATTTTCACAGTTTGCACTATTTTGTTGAACTTTATTAACAATTTCTAAATTTCTCATCTTCATTTTAAGAGCTCATTGTTAGGTGTTCAAAGTTATTTTCGATTACATTGATTGTTTTCCACGCTTGTGTTGACTTTTACTTTCCTTTTTGCCTTGAAATCTGAGGGGATTATAATCAGAGGAAGATTACATTTTAAATAAAAATGTTCACATTTAATATATTTTTCTCCCGGTCCTTATTTTCAATAGGTCAAACAAAATATTAAATGGTTATCCATATCGACCGCTATAAAACACTTTTATCTTAGACTTAGAAAAACTTTTAATGATTCACAAGGGAAATTGTTCCACACAGTAGCTCAGTTACAAAGGATGGAAAGTGTAAGGATGGAAAGGATAACGCAGGTAGAACGTATAAAGTATCGTGATATATATCGTGATACAGTTTTCCACCAAATCGCCCAGCCCTAGATCAATGCTACTAATAATATCATATAACCATGTGAAAATAACACCAAAGTGATGAAATAAACTTTATCAATGAGAAGACGTTAACGTTAGCTAACTTAACGTGTTAGCTTTGTCAACGTTAAACGACTAAGTTTGTGCGTTTTTGTTTCAAAATATAACACATTATTCCTACCTTGTACGAATTCATAAGAGATCTTCGGAATAATCAGTGAAATTAAATCAAAGTTTAAATCTACAAGAGTTATTTGTATGGGAAATATGACGAGAATAACTTCCACATGTGTAATGTTGTTGTTAAGAGCGAGGGTCTTCTTCTTACTGTGTTTGTTGGCAGACAAGACCACATGACAACACCATGCTGCCCCCTGCAGGTTGAACCTGGAAGCAGTGTGAAACTGCAACGTGTACAGTAATATTTGTTCCACATGTAAACAGATGATCTCATGTACGTGTCTAATAAAGAGAAGATTGTTGTTTCATATCAGGGAGATGGTGGACGTTTTCTAAGGATGTTTACATATAAAAAAAAAAACACAATTGCATAGGTGAAGGCATTTTTTTTCTTTGGAGCCTTTTAGCTTGTTGACTATTGAAATATTAAAAATGACCCCGAGACCCTTTGATTAATGGAAACAGTTTGGACGCCACTATCGTGGTTAATTTGTGTCTTTACTACAAATGTATTTTTTGGACATTTATATAACAGATTTTTTTGCGTTAGACTTAGACTTAGACTTCCTTTTTATTGTCATTCAAATTTGAACTTTACAGTACAGATAAGAACGAAATTTCGTTGCATTAGCTCGTGGTAGTGCAGGATAAAAAAGCAATAAGGTGCAGATATAAATAGATAGATTACTGTACAGATAAATATATTGTACTTTTGCATATGCATCCACGTTTATGGATGTATGTTATATTGTCTTTATATTCCAGCAAGTTAATGCATTTTTGGGGGGAATTGAGGGGATTATTATGATGCGTTCAAGAGTCTTACGGCCTAAGGGAAGAAGCTGTTACAGAACCTGGAGATTCTGCTTCGGAGGCTGCAGAACCTCTTTCCAGTGTCCAGCAGTGAAAACAGTCCTTGGTGGGGGTGGGAGGAGTCTCTGCAGATTTTCTGAGCCCTGGTCAGGCAGCGGCTTTTTGCGATCTCCTGGATAGGAGAAAGAGGAGTCCTGATGATCTTAGAATTTTGTGATTAGAATTTTTTTTCATCAAATAATGCTGACAATTTCATTGAATACAAATTTTGTGAGCAAAATGTCTGTGTTTAAAATTCAGTTAGCTAAAATAGTGTTTTGAAAATCTGTGAGTAAAAGTCAGTGTAAAAAATCAGTTTAAAATAATTTGTGCAGAAAATAAATCAATGTATAAACATTCAGTGTGTAAGAAATCAGTTTAAAATAAATCAGTGCAAAAAAATCAGTTTAAAATAAATTGGAGTAAAAAAAATTGGTGCAGAAAAAAATCTGTGTAAAAAATTAAATGTATAAGAATTCAGTGTATAAAAATTCAGTGTAAAAAAAGTTCAGTGTGAGAAAAAATTCAGTGCTGAAAAATTCAGTGCAGAAATATTCATTCATAGTTTTAATTTACTGGAACCTGTCCAGGGTGTACCCCGCCTACCGCCCGAATGCAGCTGAGATAGGCTCCAGCTACCCCCGCAACCCTGTAAGGGACAAGCGGTACAAAATGGATGGATGTAAGTGAGTATTGAGTTTTGAAGCAATGAACATTTCTTCACTGAATTTTAATGTACTGAATTTTTTACACTTAATTTTTATACCCTGAATTTTCACCCAATATTTTCTTTACACTGAATTTGAAAACACTGTATTGTATGAAGGTTAATTTGTGTCTTTTTTGACACTGAATTTATGTTTCGGAATTAACGTTTGAATTTTGTGAACTGAATTTTTTTACACCAACTTATGGTGACTATTTCATTGCAAAAAAAAATTGGGGGCAAAATGCGTGTGTTTAAAAAAATCTGTGTAGAAAAATCAGTGTTTTCAAATTTAGTGTATTAAAATTCAGTGTAGAAAAGTGGTCAAAAAGCAAGATTTACAGTACTTTCGGTAAATTAAGACTGGGAGAATGAGATGTCTTAATTTACCGGAAGTTAGTCTTGCCTTTTGAAGCAGCCAATTTATCTTCTCGCTGGCCTTTGACCCGAGCTGAGTCCGCCCACTAGGCCACCATTTCTAGTCACCCCCCCCCCCCCCTCCCACCCCTTCGCTTTAGTTGTATTTTTCAATTTGTCGCACTTTTATTATAATTATTTTTTATTCTGCAAATTTTTTAAACTTTTTATTCGACCCCTTTTACCGTATTGCATTTGCACTATCTTGTTTAGCACACTCATTGTTTATGTTCTTTGTTTGTTTTTTGTTTTGCTTAGTTTTTTTTTGTTTTTTGTTTGCTCCATGCTTTTTTAACCTGTAAAGCACTTTGGTTCAATCTAAAAAGTTGTTGAAAATGTGCTATATAAATAAAGTTGACTTGACTTGACTTGACTAAAAATTTTCAGCACCAAAACTTTTTTACACTGAATTTTTATGGTCTGAATTTGAAGACACTGAATTTTTTTACACTGATTTTTTTATACACTGAATTTCAAAACACTGAATTTTTGAAACAGAATTTTTATACGATTACTTTTCATACACTGATTTTTTTAAACACTGAATTTTTTTATACGATTAATTTTCATACACTGACTTTTTTATTCACTGAACTTCAACATCACAACATTTTTACACTGAATTTTTATACGATTTATTTTAATACACTGAATTTTAAAACACAGACTTTTTAAATACATATTGCTGAGACCCTTCTTTCAAATGATCACTTCTAAGACAGTCTTGTGAAATCACAATATCCAATTTTAACTAGCTAGCCACTAACATTTTTTAACAAATCATGAATTACTTTGCACCATGTTTGTACAAATAATAACTCATGTAAAATACAAAAGTCAACTCTCAAATTTTTAAATAACTCATGTCACACTTTGAACTGGACACCAAATCTGTTATCTGTTTCTTTGTCAGTTAGTGGGAAGCCTGCCATTGCATGCTGTTAACTAGTGTGTTGTACTCTGGTGTGTAACTTGACACTGCAACTCTGAGTGAGTCTTGCAGATGTGCATCAGTGAGGCGTGTTCTGTGTTTGTTCTTGATGAAGTTCATGTCAGAAAAGGCTGATTCACAAAGATAAGTTGAACCAAACAGGCTTGCAACCTTCATAGCTGCTGCGCATACACCACTGTACTTTTCTGTGTCAACAAGGCACCAAAAGTTTGGTGCAGCCTGGTGGGCTTTGAGGTAGAGGTCATTTTGTATTTCAATCTCCACCTGTTCAGCATCCAGGCTGAATGTTGCACTTAACTGCTCAGCAATGCATGATACGGTATGTCCACGTTCATGAAAGGATTAGAAATTAACGACACACATGGCTCAAGCTGATCCAGGTCGCAAAACCTGTTCTCAAACTCTTGCCCAACTCTGTTTATGACCTAGGAGTACTTTTCTGCAACTTTGTCAAAAGCCTCAGATGCAGAACCATTGTCTTTCAGCACCATCTGTACAGAGGGAAAGTGCAGCACTTTTTTCTCTGTATATGCCAGCTCACTGGTAAGTGCTGCTATTTGAGCTATTTTTAGAACAGGCCAGCGGGCGACTCATCTGGTCCTTACGGGCTACCTGGTGCCTGCGGGCACCGCGTTGGTGACCCCTGGTTTAATATATGTCATCAGTGTTTGAACCTGACAGCCAGGGACTAGAGATGCGCGGTTTGCGGACACAACCGCAGAGTCCGCGGATAAACCGCGGGTCGGGCGGGTGACATGACGAAAAAAATAGATTTTAAATAGATTCGGGCGGGTGGCGGTTGAACCAATTCGGAAATATATATACATAGTTAAATGTTGTTACCCACTTACGAAAAACGAGCAGCACTCTTTGAAACAGTCAATTATTCATCAGGCACTGCAGCGCAGCACAGCACAACACAACACAACACAACAGAAGAAGAATGAAGCCTATGAGCCTATGCCTATGCCTACAACATAGGCTATGTGTTTATCTTTATTTTCCTGCCTGCCGTTGACAATGGATATTGTCTGATATTTTGTCATGGCTGCAGATCAATCAATAAAGGTTCATCTTTGTCGCGAAATTGTTCACTGTTTCACTGTGCACCCCGACCTCGTCCCTATTTGAGCATTATAACATTAACAAGTTAATATTCATTGAAATAAATTCAGACATTTTTTTTTACCTAACGAAAATATAGGCCTAGTCTTTCTAAAACATTTTTTTAACTTCTTAAAAGCATCGTTCTGCTTGCTGCAACTGCGCACACAAAGTGTGAGGAACGCACTCCTGATCTGAGGGCATTGGCAACAATAGTCAACACTTTCTTAATGGAAATGACAATAATATTATAATAATGATAAATAATATTATCACGCATTGAATGTCTCTGCTGCATTGGATCAGTCTCCTTTCTTTAACAGGCAAAAGCTTTATAACCTCACTAATGCCTTGCATCGTCTATATTAGATATATAACAACGAGCGGGTGGCGGGCGGGTGTGGTTTTGATAAAATGTTGGTTCGGGTGGATGGCGGGTGGATGACGACTTTTGTGATGCGGTTGCGGATGAAATAATTGCCTATCCGCGCATCTCTACCAGGGACTGTAGATGGAAATGAGCTATTTAACTATAATCTGGTGCAGAACATATCTGTCTTTGATCTGTGCATTGTCCCTTCAAATAAAGACTAAACTAAACTATTTCAACAGAGTTTTGCGAGGGGGCCAACTTCACACAGCTTGAGGAGTTTTGCTACACTGGCCACACTTTGGACACCCCCTGCACACACGGCAATCGACAATGCTTTTGCGGGAGTGAGACCAACGCTGTAACATTTACCTGCCACCTCTTTTTAATAAATGCTTGTGAATCTTCCAGAACACTCTCCGAGTGTTCAAAAAAAAGAAAGAACACGAATGGAGTCGAAGAGTGTTCAACTGTAATTGGGCTTGATATGATTATTGAATAGGGTTGGAGTAGATCTCTTTACTAGAGCAAACAAGCGACAATCCCAGCAGAGAGAAGAGATCCTTGTTGCCGGATCTGATGTGCTGACGTGTCGCCTCCCTGCACCCTCGCCAGTCAGCCGCTGCTCATGCAACCCAGCCAGCATGGCAGCCAAGCACTTTTACCGAAACGGCTTTTTATTACTTTTATTCAATTTTATCTCAACCGCAGCGTTGGAGAAGCGATTCTCCGACTTGAAGCGATGTGCGGACGAGGAGTGCAGCAGTAAGTTCCCTTTAATGCCTATTTCTCCCTCCATCATCCGTAGCTAGCAGCCATAAACTCCTTATCTCCTCACCTGTTGCCTGTCCGTGTGTGTTGCAGAGATAACTTGGACCGCGGCTGTTTGTTTTTATCCGTGCGACAACGTCGCTATTGACCGGTTTGTCCAAGTGAATGTTGGCTTAAAGTGAAGGTTACTCTGCCTGCCAGCTTCGGCCTTGCTAGCTATTGTTAGCTAGCTAATGCTAGCAACAGATTAGCCACTAGTCAGTTATGTTTTTTTTAAAACATGCTTTTAAATGTAACAGCAGCTTGGATTTGCATCAACACCTTGTTAGGGATGTTGTCTAGCAACCTTTATTGTACAATAGTTTCTTTAGTCAAACGCAACTGCAAAGGAAGCTACTGTGTGATGGAGGAAAACTATAAATACATGAGCAATATCAGATTGTGTCATGTAAGATATTCTTTTGCTCAGTTTTATAATCACCTGAAGGTTTATGACGATATACAATTCCCGCATTATAACGTACAGCAGTGGTTCACACTTAGCTGTCCAAGTACCACCATAATAACCAACAATACAGTAGCGGAGTTACTCCGCGGCACACTAGTGCAGTGTTTTTCAACCTTTTTTGAGCCAAGGCACATTTTTTGTGTTGAAAAAATCCGGAGGCACACCACCAGCAGAAATCATTAAAAAACGAGTTGACAGTAAAGAGTCGTTGTCGCAATTGTTGGATATGACTTTAAACCATAACCAAGCATGCATCACTATAGCTCTTGTCTCAAAGTAGGTGTACTGTCACCACCTGTCACATCACGCCGTGACTTATTTTGAGTTTTTTGCTGTTTTCCTGTGTGTAGTGTTTTAGTTCTTGTCTTGCGCTCCTATTTTGGTGGCTTTTTCTCTTGTTTTGGTACTTTCCTGAAGCAGTTTCATGTCTTCCTTTGAGCAATATTTCCCGCATCTACTTTGTTTTAGCAATCAAGAATATTTCAGTGGTTTTTATCCTTCTTTGTGGGGACATTGTTGATTGTCATGTCATGTTCGGATGTACATTGTGGACGCCGTCTTTGCTCCACAGTAAGTCTTTGCTGTCGTCCAGCATTCTGTTTTTGTTTCCTTTGTAGCCAGTTCAGTTGTAGTTTTGTTCTGCATAGCCATCCCTAAACTGTAATACCTTTTCTAAGGGGCACTTACCTTTTGTTTATTTTAGGTTTAAGCCTTAGACACCTTTTTACCTGCACGCTGCCTCCCACTGTTTTCGACATCTACAAAGCAATTAGCTACCGGCTGCCACCTACTGATATGGAAGAGTATTACACGGTTACTCTGCCGAGCTCTAGACAGCACCGACACTCAACAACAACACATCATTTGCAGACTATAATTACTGGTTTGCAAAAAATATTTTTAACCCAAATAGGTGAAATTAGATCATCTCCCACGGTACACCAGACTGTATCTCACGGCACAGTGTGCCGCGGCACAGTTGTTGAAAAACACTGCACTAGTGTACCTTGATATATTGTCTGGTGTGCCGTGGGAGATTATGTAATTTCCCCTAATTGGGTTAAAAATATTTTTTGCAAACCAGTAATTATAATCCGTAAATGTGCCGTTGTTGTGTGTCTGTGCTGTCCAGAGCTCGGCAGAGTAACCGTGTAATACTCTTCCATACCAGTAGGTGGCAGCAGGTAGCTAATTGCTTTGTAGATGTCGGGAACGACGACAATGGTTTGCAGGTAAAAAGGTGTCTAATGCTTAAACCAAAAATAAACAAAAGGCAGGTGACGCTAAGAAAAGGCATTGAAGCTTAGGGAAGGCTATGCAAAACTAAAACTGAACTGGCTGCAAAGTAAACAAAAACAGAATGCTGGACGACAGCAAAGACTTACAGCGTGTGGAGCAGACGGCGTCCACAAATGAAGTGGATTATATTTTATATAGCGCTTTTCTCTAGTGACTCAAAGCGCTTTTACATAGTGAAACCCAATATCTAAGTTACATTTAAACCAGTGTGGGTAAAGTGTCTTTCCCAAGGACACAACGGCAGTGACTAGGATGGCGTAAGCGGGGATCGAACCTGGAACCCTCAAGTTGCTGGCACGGCCACTCTAACAACCGAGCTATACCGCCCCAAATGACATGACAATCAACACCAAAATAGGAGCGTAAGACAAGAACTAAAACACTAAACACAGGAAAACACCAAAAAATTCCAAATAAGTCACAGCGTGATGTGACAGGTCGTGACAGTACGCTTACTTTGAGACAAGAGCTATATTGATGCATGGTTGGTTATGGTTGGAATTCATATCCAACAATTGCGAGAATGACTTTTTATTGTCAATATCGGCTGCTGGGTTTCATTTTTTTGTTTTTTCTGCTGGTGGTGTGCCTCGGGATTTTTTCAATGAAAAAAATGTGCCTTGGCTCGGAAAAGATTGAAAAACACTGACGTAGTAGACCAAAGTGTTAATCAAAAACAAGGCAGTGGCTTTATTTAAGAAATATATTCATAATTTTTGGCCACTGAGTTTGAACAGTAACACTTTGTTTGAATATGTAAGTGATTCTTTGGCGTACCACTAGTTTGAGAATCACTGACGTAGAGAAAACAGGGAAAAAGGTACGGTGGCCGACAGGGAAAAATGCACAACAACGTCCAAACGCTACCAAAATAGAGATGTGACGTTTGCGAACAAATTGATTCTTTTGAACGGTTCTCTTAAGTGATTCCCATTAGTGAGCAGTTTTTTTGTTTTTTTTACTGCACATGCAGTTATAGCGTCTGCAATTGCCCATGTCACTACAAAATTAGTCAGCATTTTTTTATTGTAATTGTTTTAATTGTATTTATTTTGTATTTTATTTATTTATTTTTATTTGGCTTCTTTTTTGTTTGATTTTTCTGATACGTAGTTGTTCAAGCAAGCATACACACACTAAGTATGCTAGTACAATTTTGTACTGACAATTTTATCTCCTAATTTTTATTCTATTTTTATTTTTATTTTTTATCCATTATTGCATTTTTTCTTACTTATTTGTCTATTTTTCAGTGTATTGTTAACCAGTTAAGTTGTTTAAAAAAAACATGCGTAAATGTAACAGCAGCTTGAATTTGCATCAACACCTTGTTAGGGACGTTGTCTACCAATCTTTAACGTACAATAGTTTCTTTAGTCAAAACGCAACTGCAAAGGAAGCTACTGTGGGATGGAGGAAAACCATAAATACAAGGGCATTTAACTGGCAGTAATATCAGATTGTGTCATGTAAGACAGTGTTTTTCAACATTTTCTGAGCCAAGGCACATTTTTTTCATTTTAAAAATCTAGAGGCACACCACAAGCAGAAAATATAAAAAAATGAAACTCAGCAGCCAATATTGACAGTAAAAAGTAGTTTTCGCAATTGTTGGATATGAATTCAAACCATAACCAACCATACATCAATATAGCTCTTGTCTCAACGTAGGTGTACTGTTACGACCTGTCACACCACGCCGTGACTTATTTTGAGTTTTTTGGTGTTTTCCTGTGTGTAGTGTTTTAATTATTGTCTTGCGCTACAATTTTTGTGTTGATTGTCATGTCATGTACAAATGTACTCTGTGGACGCCGTCTGCTCCACACGCTGTAAGTCTTTGCTTTCGTCCAGCATTCTGTTTAGCTTCGCTTTGCATAGCCATCCCTACGCTTCAATGCCTTTTCTTAGCGTCACCTGCCTTTTGTTTATTTTTGGTTTAAGCGTTTGATACCTTTTTACCTGCAAACCATCGTCGTCGTTCCCGACATCTACAAAGCAATTAGCTACCTGCTGCCACCTACTGATATGGAAGAGTATTACACGGTTAACCTGCCGAGCTCTAGACAGCACAGACACTCAACGGCACATTTGCGGATTATAATTACTGGTTTGCAAAAAATATTTTAACCCAATTAGGTGAAATTACATAATCGCCTACGGCACACCAAACAATATCTCACGGTACACTAGTGTGCCGCGGCACAGTGGTTGAAAAACACTGCTGTAAGATATTATTTTACTCAGTTTTATAAGCACCTGAAGATTTATGACGATATAAAAATCCCGCATTATAACGTACAGCAGTGGTTCTCAAATTTGACCACCTCAGTAAACACTTGGCTCTCCAAATACCACAATAATAACCAACAATAACATACAGTAGTGTAGTAGGCCAAAGTATTAATAAAAAACAAGGCAGAGGTTTTATTTAAGAAGTAGCGTTACCGAGTTTGAACAGGAACACTTTGTTTGAATATTTAAGTGATTCTTTGGTGTACCACTAGTTTGAGAATCACTGACGTAGAGAAAACGGGAAAAAGGTACGGTGGCCGACAGGGACAAACGCACAACAATGTCCAAACGCTACCAAAATAGATATGTGGCGTTTGTGAACAAATCGAGTCTTTTGAACGGCTCTGTTAAGTGATTCCCATTCATGAGCAGTTCAGGGTTTTTGTTTTTTTTGGCACATGCAGTTATAGCATCAGCAATTGCCCACGTCACTACAAAATTAGTCAGCGTTTTTTTAAATTAAAAGTTAATATGTATATTTTTTTATTGTAATTGTTTTAATTGTATTCATTTTGTTTTTTACTTATTTTTTATATGCTTCTCTTTTGTTTCATTGTTCTGATATTTAGTAGTTCAAGCATACACGCACTAAGTATGCTAGTACAATTTTGTACTCACAATTTTATCTCCTAATTTTTATTCTAGTTTTTTTTATTTTTTTTATCCATTATTACATTTTTTTTCTTACTTATTTGTGTATTTTTTAAGTGTATAGTTAACATGCTCTTGTGCTCCAGTGTTTTTTGGATGAGGGAATATTCAAACTAGTGATATCATTGTCAAAGCATGGAAACATGGCTACGCCCTATGGAATGTTTACAATGAAAACTCAAAAACTTTTAATACAGCCGAATATTTCAGAATAATTCCCACCACTAGAGTGATATTTGTGTAAATGTAAATTATTCTGATACACATCTTATCTTTTTGCAGATTTTAGTGATTGTATCTTTGATAAAAAAAAAAAAAAACAATTAAGAAAACAAACTATAACAACGAGCCAATCTTTTGAACGGCCCTTTGAAATGAACAGATCCTCTAGAATCGACTCTTTTCAAAAAGCCGTGCATCCCATCTCTAAACCAAACACAAAAATTAACCAAAACCGTAAATTGCATTGGTACAATGCTGCTTATTAAAAAAAAATCCTGCAATCACAAAAATTATACAAAATCGAAAATAAAAAGATTAATAGAAACTGTAAAGTTTGCTTGTGCATTAGAGATGTGATCTATGGCTCTTTGAAGGGAGCCAATCTGTAGCAGCCGTTCCTTTTAAAAGAGCCGTTCAAAAAAAGTGGCTCCTTATTATAGTTATTTTTATGAAGGAAACAATCAATGGCAGCAGTTATAAGATATGAGGATCAGAATCTTTTAAAATTCACACAGATATTACACTATTGGTGGGAATTACTGTATTCTGAAATATTGGCTATTGTTGTTGTTTTTTTTGCAAACATTCCATAAGGTGGTGCCATAGCTCCATGTTTTTTGACAGCTTTCTGGAGCTAGTCCAGAAAGCAGGGTAAGTGAAACCTTGTGAGTATGTAAACTAGGAGTGTCAAAAAAAAAGCATTTTTAACTGAATCAATTAAAATATTTTTTTATTTTTTATTTTTTTAATGTGTCCTGTCCAGCCACTCGGCAAATCATATTGTTGATGAACATGATCATATATGCTGTCCAGATTTACTTAAGAAAAGAGAAGGGTTGGATACTTCTCTTGTTGCCTTATTTGTATTTGATTTTATTAAATGTTTGGGTAGAATTTTGTTAAACAAAACCTTTTTTCTTTTTTAAGTAATATAGAAATTTATCGCAGTGGTTTATTTTATAGAGGAATGTAGTTAATCATAGAACTGGCACCCAATGTTATTAAAAAGTATTGATTTTCAATCGAGAATAATTTTGAATCTACAACCGAATCGTTACCCCCAAGAATCGAACCGAATCGTGTAGTGCCCAAAGATTCACAGCCCTCTGAGATAAGGGAAATTCAGTAAGTTTTCAGAAAGAGAGATGTCAAATTTGGAGTCTGTTGCCATAGTAACTTACTCCTTGAACCAAACCTGCTCGCTGGCAGATTTTCTTCAATCAATTGAGATTTTCTTGAACAAACAGATCTTTTTCTAATCTCCTCCCTCCTGATAAACCCGAAGAAAAATCTCATGCATGACATGTCAGTTACTTGTAATGAGTGGATGCTAAAACAAAATGAATTCATGAAGATTTATGCCAGCAGGGGATTTTCAGGTCATGGTTGGTTTGATATACTGTCATTATTAGACTGCTACGAGAAAAAAAAATATGTCAGTCAATTCAAAAATCCTTTATCTAATATAAATTAAATCTCTTTTGATTAAAAAAACACATTTAACAAGGAGAAATGTACATTTAGTTTTAATTACTGTAAATATAACAATATTGTGTGCGATGTTTCGCCTGTTGAGAACCGCATCGTTTTCCAAACACAAAAATGTGAACTGATTAGAAAAAACTATTGTTGGCCAAAAAAAAAAGTTTCACCTTGATTTCAGATATTAAATCTGTTTTAGTCATTTGTTTTGAATTTATGTTTTGGGCTATTTCATTATTGTAAGTATAACTAATATTTGAGCTGTTTTACCTACAAGTAAAATAACCTGCCGACCAGATTATTTTTTGTATTTCAAGAAATATGTCACACCAGAAAGCGCCTGGTTAGAAAAAAAATTTACTTTGCATTTTCTGACTTTACATGTCAAATATGATTAAAACAAATCAGATTATTTTCAGCTGTTTCCATGTGTGTTTTTGAAATTAGTCATTGTCTCTCACTTCACTCTGTTATTCTACTGTATTACTTTACTTTCCAAAAACAAACACACATTCACTTGCAGCTGGGTAAAGAAAGACTACTTTCTTTGTCCCCAGTTACTATGGTGAATCGTAGAATCGGTGTTCCACTGATCATTACTTTTTATTGTGGTCTTAAATCGGAGCCAATAAACACGGGGTTGATTTAACTAACTCAGAAGATCATCTGTTCTGCAACCCAACACTCCGTTTCCCATCTTAGGGTAAATCAACTCAGATGTCAGGTTTAGACTCAATAGTTTGTTAAATCTTCTACCTAGAATACCCCACGATCTTTCTGCTGGTTACTCTGTTATTGTACAGTGATTTTTCATCTGTGCATTAGATTTCATTGATAAATGTTTTAATTGGCTGTCACCTTTCTGCAAAGTAGCTATTTGGTATAGCTGGTCCGTGCAATATGTGTATTCTGTAACAGATCTATCAAATAAAGTATGCTATGAATATTTTTACATCTTTTGTGTATGTTGTTAGGAAACAAGTTGAGCAATAACTACATAACTTTTCGAACACTTCTATTTTTTCCAGTGCTCCTATGTCGTGGGAAAGCAGTGGCAGATTTCTCTGGACCGGACTGCCGCTTTTTGTCATTCAAGAACTCAGAAACGGTCTATGTGTACTACAAATTGTCAGGACGAAGGGCTGACATATGGGCTGGGAGCGTGAGTATAGAGTCCTGATGAAATATGCAGTCCGAAGGCTTTCCGACATGTGTGGCGTCAATATTTTTTTGGCCTTTTTTTGTCTGCAGGTTGGAAGCCATTTTGGTTATTTCCCAATGGACCTCCTCGCCGTCAACCATGTGTATACAGACAACGAAGTTGAAGTTCCAACAGAGGTAGAACATGTCCGGTTTAGACAGCTTTAATATTGCCACACCCATTGAATTGCTTGCTTTGCATTATTTTTAAGCGTCTTCCAACCTTTATTTAGCAAAAGCACACATGTCACTACAAACCACCAAGCAAAAATATTGTATACGTACGTAGCTGTATACTGTCTGCCACTATACGGTGCTGGAATAGATAGATGAACAAATAGTGCTTCACACACATTTTTTTGTGATGGCCCGAGACAAATACATTTGTACCGCCACAGATAGATTTGGCGCTACCTCGCTCATAAACACAATATCATTGTACTGTCTGTAAGTGTAGTTTGTTGTTACGGCGTCGTACAGTGGATGGCATTGTAACTCTGCTTCTTAACACGCATATTATGCACCTGGTCTGTCAAATAAAAAGATGTACAATTGTAGCAGGATTTATTAGTATTGCCAACTCAGCAGTATTTAGCGAGTATTCAGAACCCTCTAAATTGTGGGTCACAAGCTCAATTTACCTGGGGGCTGCTGGAAGTAGAGTCGTGGGTGAGGCTGGGCCACATCAAGTATTCACTTCAGAATCACGTTTTAACCAGTGTTTAAATTTGTTAAGTACTTCTACCAGCAGCTACAGTGACACTAAAGTCATCAAAAATATACATTTGAATATAAAATTTGCATATTTTTACACTAATTTAAGAGATAATTTAACTTGCTTAACAGAACATGCTCTTTTGTGTTGCCAAATGTGTTTATTGTGCTGTAATTTTTAGGGCTGTGAATCTTTTGACACCACACGATTCAATTCGATTCTTTGGTGTAACAATTAGATTCAGACACGATACTCTATTCAAAAATCTTCTCGATTCAAAATCAAAACTTTTTTACTAACATTGGGTGCCAGTTCTATGACTAATTACATTGCTCCATAAAATAGACAAACAGCTCTGATCAATGTTTCTATTACTTAAAAGAAAAGTTTTGTTTAATAAAATTCCACCCAAACATTTAATAAACTCAAATACAAACAGGGCAACAAGAGAAGTATCCAACATTTCTCCTTTCAAAAGTAAATATGTACAGCAGATATGGGCATCTACATCAGCAATGTGATTTGTCTGAGTGGCTGGACAGGGTAGATTGAAAAGAAAAAATAAGAATAATTTTTGCTGTTTGCAAAATTTACACAATTGCCAAGTGGGCTCCAACTTTCCAATGTATTTTACACAGTATATTCCGCCCTGTGTCTTACGTAATGACATAATTACATACGTACATAACACATGCATGCGCTATAACTTTGGCCGTTGTTGGCTAATTATAGCAATTTAGATAGCGTTAGCTGTCATCAAATGTACAGTATATTCTATCGTATTAACAACATGACTGCAAATTGTTTGTTGCTTCCCTTGGACTGCTTTTGTATGTGTGCACACGCTCACTGCGCGTACGTGTTGACGAGACCGAGTGAGTGGCCACCGTAAACACCAATCATTTTATTTAAAAATGTTAATTTCATAAACTTTGTTATTGTAAAAAATATAGACAATTGTCAATCAAATGTGTTCTGTTAAACTACTAATAGTAAAATAAGCTAGCCGGTGGTAATTTTTGTGTTAGCGCCGTGTTCTTTCAAGTTGCATTCAAGATTGTCATAACATATTTAACTATTAACCGCCATGGTTACGCGGGCCGCAAAAACACTAAACTATGAAGTTAAGTAAAAGGCCAGCTAAGTTGAGTATAAGGCCACGATTTTGATTCATGTTTGTTGCTCCGTTGTGTCTCCCATTGCAGGGCCAATTTTGCAAATTAGACAACTAAATACTAAGGGTGTCAATAAAAATAAATTTTCAAATTAACCGCGATTCTTATTTGTAACAATTCTTAAACTATCAAAAATTTATTTTAAGTAATATAGAAAATTAATCAGAGCTGTTTACCTATTTTATGGAGTAATGTAGTTAATCTTTGAACTGGTATCCAATGTTATTAAAAAAGTATAGATTTTGTATCAAATAATTTTCCCCAAGAATTGAATCGAATCGTGTGGTTCCCAAAGATTCACAGCCCTACTAAATACATTTACATTTTCGGACCAATTTTTGACATTTGCATGATTTCCCACTGCACACTTGATCTCTTACAGCATAGTAATTTGCTGCAGCACAGTGGTTGGGATATACTGCATTATTTGCACATAGTTTACTTGAAAAGCGGTGATGCTGGAAATTACTTGTCTTCTCTCTACTTTACAGGAGACAGATTTTGTCTGTTTTGACACAGGATTTGACCGCTTTGACAACTACGAGATAGACTCTCTGTTGGGTTCCTCATCTAAGGACAGTGACCGTGAAGTTATAGATGATTCTGACCCAACCCAAGTGCCAGAGGACCCACCAGAGGAGAAGGAAGAGCGGGTGATTGACAGCAATGTAGTCACTGCGGATATTGGCATGGTCCCACATGATCAAAGTGCCTCTTTGCCTCAACTTGATGGTGCAAACAAATCTCCCTCCACTCAAGAAGAAGTGCCTGACACAACAGCTGTACCTGATAACACT
This sequence comes from Entelurus aequoreus, assembly GCF_033978785.1. NCBI lineage: Eukaryota > Metazoa > Chordata > Actinopteri > Syngnathiformes > Syngnathidae > Entelurus > Entelurus aequoreus. Next base: position 13,805,000 of record NC_084753.1, on the reverse strand, counting down.
AGCGGAGTGGCAGGGGACCAACAGAATGAGCAGAGAACAACCGTAGCCTCTTTTCTTGAAGATATTGAGTTAGAGAAGCATGAAGCCAAAGATGTCCACAAACACCATGAGGAGGACTCTCTGCGCAAAGATGATCTTGTGTCAGAAAGCCAAACAACCATGACTTCTCAAGGAGAGGAAATTTTAGATTTGAAAACTTCCTTTGACTCGACCTTTGATGCCATCGTCACAGATGACGAATCCACCACGAAAGTCACTACATATGAACAGGGGGAAATGTTTGAGGATCTTTCAAATGAAAAGCATGATATGGACGAGATAAGATCAACTTTATCTTTTTCTGAAGAAGAGGAAGCGGACAGTTCGACCAAGCCGGTGACAACACATACCGATGAACCAAAAACCAAGGAAGCGAAGGTCGCATCAACGCTATTTGATGACCTGTTTTCAGCTGTGACTGGTGGAGTGAAGACTGAGGGGGAAACAAGTTCAGAAGAAGAGGATGATGAAGAGCCAGACTCAGAAACCGATGAGGAGTTCTTGAAAGCACCAGGAGACACTGCAGCAGAGGACACGGATACAGTCCTTACCGATTCAGCGTTGGCTGAAGAAGACGAAACACTGGATAACATAGATTGGATCGGTAGAGATTCGCCAGATTCTGCATTTGTACACGCTGAAGAAAACGAAGCATCAGATAACCTCGACTGGATCAGTAGAGATACGCTAGATTCTGCATTATTATATGCTGAAGAAAACGAAGTAGCAGATAACGTAGATTGGATCAGTAGAGATTCACCAGATTCTACAGTTGTACAAGCTGAAGTAAACGAAGCAGCAGGTAACCTAGATTTGATCGGTAGCACTCTTGCACAACCTGAAGAACACAAAATACATGATAGCCAAGGTTTGATGCATAGTGATTCAACAGACGCTGCATTTAGACTCCCTGAAGAAAGCAAAGTAACAGAAAATCTAGCTTCACCAAAACAGTTTGTTGAGAAACTCTTGTTTGAGCAGGCTGATGGTTCTGAGGCCACAGACTTCAAACATAAGGATCTTCGAAGTGAAACACCAAACTCCACTGATGAGCCAGTACAACGAGAAGAAGATAGTTTTGTATCGCGAAAAGAACCACACGGTCACTTGTCTAACCGAGCGATGGATGAACACAGTGAAGCTGTAAAGGAGGACGAAGCGCAGGTTATCAAAGAAGATACACATGACAGCGGCATTGCAACGGAGCAAATGGACAGCTTACATGAAAATGAAACAGAAATACGTGAAGAAATTCCAGAAGTTGTTCCACAAACGATCAGTGATGAGTCAAAGGAGATGGAATCCTTAGATTTGCACCGTACACCTAAGCCTAAAACCACAGGAAATGACATCCTACTTGATTCTGAAAGCAATAATCATCAACAGGATGAGCCACCTACAGACGAGGGACCCCTTGGCGTGCACAAAGAGAAATCTGAGGAAATAGAAGAACTACTTGAGGATGAAAATGCACTTTATTTGTCAAAGTCGTATGACGCACAGACTAAGAAACCCTCTACAGTGACAAGTCCACCCCCAGTTCCAGAGCCACAGTACAGTGACCGCATACTGAGGCTGACTCTGCTGCAAGGGCACTACACCATAGAGAAGATGGTGCGTTTCCAGAAGCTTCTAGGTCTCAAGAATCTCTACAAAGTGGAGGCCATGTTCTCGGACCTGGACGTCGAGTTGCAAGCTACCCGTCTCGCACACACAGGCACAGTGCAAGAGATCGAAGAGGAGCTAGAGAACATCTTGGAGAACTCAGAGAATACCATCTTGGATGAAATTGAGAAGATGCTGGATAGCCGCCATGAGAAATATGACACCGAGCAGCGAATGGGCATGCTAGATGAGGAAACGGAAATACTGGATGACTTCCAGGAGCTTGCCTTCCACCTGCAACAGAAGTATTCTGCAGCGAGCGATAGCGCACCTTTGGCAACAGAGAAAGCGTCAAATAATGACCTAGGTAAGTCTGTTTTTTATTCCAATCTTGTGTCATGTTTTGTCTTACCACATTGACCCAATTATAAGACGATTCATGTTTTTTCAAGTCCTATGTTGTGGAGAAAAACAGACGAGTAGAAAAAACAATCATAAAAACGTGATTGAAACGTTGAGGCTCGTTTGTCTAAATTTGCAATAAAATTTATAAACGTTCGCAAAAGTCCAAAATATCTCACCCAGCAGTATCGTACTTCTTAGCTGCTCTGCAGTTGTTGTTGTTGCTTCATTTATCACCATACATCTTCAAATGAGGGGTTTGCTGTCTGGAATAGATGTATGCTGTCTTTAAGTTAAAGTGGAGTGGTAATTGTTTTTTCTTTTTTTTGACAACACTCCGTGGCCACAATAATTCATTAGGTTGGGCTCATGACGCAGTAAGTTGAATTCAATGATGCGGACATATATGTTACTGGATGCTTAATTTTCCTTGGGGACTTTATAAGTGTAAAGAATATGCAACTATATTTGATCATTGTTTTTTTCGACAAATATGTTAAGTACACTCATTCCTTATGTCTTGCTTTTGTGCTATTGTGTGCTTAGCTGTTGTGTAGCTGCTAGCTCCTAGTAGCCTATATACTTTTCAATTTGGTGCAGTTAAAAATTCCATTCATTGTACCAAAAATATTGTCTGACTAGAAGAAACATTTAAAAGTAGATGAACAAGAAGACCTAATGAACTGTTTTGAGCTACCCTTAGTAGCCTTTACCCTACTGAGTTTACCTTTTTGTAAATGTCTTGACTAAAAGCCAAGATAAGACCCGGCCGTGTGTGCCTATTGGAGGACATCTAGGCCTTATTCACGCTGCTGGTCAATTTTAATTTTTTGCCCTTATGCGACCTGTTTCAGATTTTTTCATGTCCGTTGGAACTGTGCAATTTTTAATTTTTCATATCCGACCCAGGCCTCTTTCGAATTTGAATATAAATCGGATATGTAGGCCATGCGTCCTCAATGTGAACGCTTCGGTCGCATGGTTCATCTGACCAGAACGTCATCAAAACGTCATAATTATTCACCAAAATAGACCGTTACAAAATAGATAGTTGACAACGGAGCAGAAAACAGGTAAAAATATTATGTTCTAGAAACTCATGTGAAAGTGTTACCACTCCTGTCTCCGACTGCTCGCCCACAGACACGCTCTTTAAGCAGAAATCAAAGCAAAATATCCCGTAAAACTGCCAAAGTCAAAATACTTGTACTCTTCCTTCTTAATCTTTTACACGCAATAATTCCGTTCAGAAAATTTTGAGTTACATTGCACAAAATTCTTGAAATGCGCCAGTACTGAGGCTGACTACAGGGGAAGCCATATTTGTTTACTTAAGTAAACAAATAAGATTTCACAATAGAAATCTTTTTTTTTTTTTGTAAAATGAAAGGCAACTAAAAAGATTGGATTTGACAAAACAAATTTTAATTAAACATCTGTCCTTGCGGTGTGAACGTAGCCTTAGATCAGGGGTGTCCTAACTTTTTGACTGGGAGGCCGCATTGGACTTAAAACATTTGTAAAGTAACAATATATGTGTGTGAGAAAATGTGTGTATATGAGTACACATTATTGTAATAATATAATGGATATATAATTAATAATTAGAATTAGTTTTTAAGAGTATGTCAACGTTCACTCAGAAATATCAAGCAGCTAAAATGTGTCAAACATGGATAAGTGTGGAGAGAATGTTTAGAATGTTTCCCATCATCCCTTGTAATGGATTTAAATGGGTGTAATTTAGACTTTTTTTTATGTTGAAATTTTGACTTTTTTCTATAATATCCAAAACGTTCAATGAGCAGGTTGTGTTGTGTGAGACCATGTTTGTTGACTTGTGGTGGTTGAATTTTTTTCTGGACCATGACTAGGTAAGGTTGTTTAGATTGGGCCATATAAGTACATTTTGTTCTGTCGTTGTCACAAGTATAATTAATGGTTGAGGTATTTTTGTTGGCCACCAGATGGCGACTAAATGGCAGCTATCAGACCTCAGGCTTTTTGTATATGGTATGAATACACCGCTCCCCGCCATGGTTTATTGAACTCGTGCCGGATTGCGGGCCAAATTGAAGACGCTGACAGGCCGCACTTGGCCCGAGGGCCGTAGTTTTGACACCCCTGCCTTAAATGTATATTTAGTTAGCGCGCTACAGGACTGCTTGTATCGAAGCGCTTGTATCTGAAATTTTAGATGCTAGCTGATATGTTTTTTTGTTGATAACAGACCAATATCAATATTGTATTGAGATGCTCCTACTCAAAATCATCAGAACTCCTCAATCTTTTATTCACTGTTCAAAACCGGTTTCGCTGTGTCACTCCAAGTCGGTGGTGTGTAAGGGTGCACCGGTACAACCATGGTACGGTCTGTACTTCGGTTTCTAGGCAATGGTTTTGGTTTTGTTTTGGCAAGTTTTTGGGTGTAAAGAGAACCAACTTTTTATCTTCTCAAAGTTCTCTCTATGTTGTGCTTGTCAGCCAAAACTGGATTCGGCAGTAAACAAAGTCTCAGTGGTGTAGTGATTACTATAAAACTTTTCTTTCAACTTACCAGTCCCTAAACGCAACACTTTCAAATGGTAAATTGCCTCTTATTTCCTGACTACTTGTATACACCAGTGCTTCTTGCTGACAATCTTTATCTAAAGTTATTGTTCTCGCGAGAAAATACCGTCTTGTATTCTGGGTAATACTGTACTTACCACAATTAGGATTTTTCGTCGTTGTGTTTTTCAGTCATCGCAGCTCAACCTGAAGATTGGCCTGCCATGGCTGAAGTGGACACACCTAACATCTCAGAGGTAGAGAGTGACCACAGCCTCACAGAGCTTCCGGAACAGGCGACAGAAATCCAAAAAGAAGAACAGACCATTGCGGATGAAGCGCATGTGTCAGCGGATATTACCATGGGGGAGGATGGCGGACATTTCAACAAAAACAAAGAAAACCTGCCAAGTTTCAGCGTGTCGGACGAGATGCAGAACTTTCCTCAAGCCACACTGGAAAATCCCTTAGACGTTGGCCTCGGTGAAGTGGAGAGCTCACCCTCAGGTTGGTAGTCAAAAAACAATATTTTTGTTCAAACGAGTATTGGTTGTAAAACTAGAATTGTTATGTCATAGACCAGTGGTTCTCAACCTTTTTTCTGTGATATACCCTCTGTGAACATTTTTTTAATTCAAGTACCCCCTAATCAGAGCAAAGCATTTTTGGTTGAAAAAAAGAGATAAAAAAGTAAAATACAGCACTATGTCATCAGTTTCTGATTTATAAAATTGTATAACAGTGCAAAATATTGCTCATTTGTTGTGGTCTTTCTTTAACTATTTGGAAAAAAAGATATAAAAATAACTAAAAACTTGTTGAAAAATAAACAAGTGATTCAATTATAAATAAAGATTTCTACACATAGAAGTAATCATCAACTTAAAGTGCCCTCTTTGGGGATTGTAATAGAGATACATCTGTATTCATGAACTTAATTCTAAACATTTCTTCACAAAAAAATAAATCTTTAACAGCAATATTTATGGAACATGTCCACAAAAAATCTAGCTGTCAACACTGAATATTGCATTGTTGCATTTCTTTTCACAGTTCTTTTTGACAGACATTTAAAAAAAATCTCACATACCCTTTGGCATACCTTCAACTACCCCCAGGGGTACGCATACCCCCATTTGAGAAACACTGTCATAGACGACCACAATGTATCCTACCCAATCTCTGGATTTTGTCATTCATTCCAAAACACAATATAAAATCAGTGTTAGATTTAGATGCTCTGTGGAAGTATCCTTCAACTTGTTTTTACAAAATGCTAAACATTTTGACAGAGGTTGCTTTTTGGCCAATTTACATTTAAAATTCTGACATATGTTCTGCAAATATGAAATCACTGAGGCAGATGATATACTCCAATGTATCTAACCGTGAGACTACAAGAACTTTAAAAAGTCTACTCTTTACTTTAAACCAGATATAAGTGTTTCCTTTCTGGTTTCCGTTTATTCATTAGTGGTTATTTGTTATACAGGGGAGTGGACTTTCTGATGTACAAATGGATATATATTCTTCAATTTGTTTACGTAGGATCTTCGGACTCCGTGGATCCATCACCCAAATTACATGAGGAAGAAGGGGGAATATTCTGGTATGGATTTGCCTTAATGCATTCCGTTGCTGCATCGGTCAAGGCTAAAGTTCCCGAGTGGACACTTATTGTAAGTAAAGGAGCTGAAGTCTCAACATTTCTTTCATCAATGTGTTGCATTTCACTTTTTAAAAATAACACTAGAGACTCACTGAAATGCTAATCTCGTAATCTTCTGGTTAGCTACTGCATCATTTGAATTAATTTATAATTTATAAGAACACAATAATACATTACATTATGTTTGTCTTTTTTAGGTTAGAACAGAGTTCCAAATCATGCACGTCCACTTCAATATGTATACTGTACTTATTTCCTGTGGGCACCAATCAGTGTTGCCAGATGAAAAATTACAAATTATCTGCTCCCGCCATCAGTGTGTGAATGTGTGTGTGAATGGGTGAATGTGGAAATACTGTCAAAGCGCTTTGAGTACCTTGAAGGTAGAAAAGCGCTATACAAGTATAACCCATTTATCATTATTTATTTACCAGAAGCTTAAAATTATACTATTTTGAGGGAAATTGCTGTATTTACCCGATTTGACGGCAGCCATGACTGGTATAGTTTATAATGCGGTTTTACCTTTTAAAGTGGACCTAATATGCAAAACCGACTTTTCTTACCTTTTAGTACCTGTTTTTGTCTATTTAGGATCTGCATAAGTCTCAAAAATGTAAAATCAAACCATGGAGGCATGGCAAAGATGTTTATAAAACAATGTTGCCTTCTTTTATACTTCTTCCAAATGAGCTGTTTGGAATTTGCCCCATTTGTGACCTTACTCCCAAGTATGACGTTAGCGCATTATCCTTATATGGTAGAGATTTGCCCAAAGAGCTTTGTGTGAGTCTGTCATTGTTGCCAATAAGCGCCTTCTTTTTCACTATCCTCTTGTTGTGGGGCAGACTGGCTCGTACATGCATCCTCCGCTGTTGCCATTTCTAATACAAAGTGGCATAGAGTTCAAACTTAATTTTTCAGTAGACTCCATATTTAAGTGCTAAAAACTACAACAAAGATGACGGGGAGAAGACAAAGTCGAAATGGAGGCACGTAAACGGCGCATCCTGACAAGATGGTTAGAAAGCAGCTTGAATACGGTGTGTAAAACATAATCTATGCAACATTTTCACCAAAGAACCACAATTACATATTATGTAGACCACAAGGAAGTGTTTTAAATGTAGAAAAAAAATCATATGACCCTGTTAAATAAACTGACAGCCTTGTTTGAAAATAAACACTGCCACTGACAGAACAGCGCCCTCACGTGGCTGTAAAGAGGCACGTGAGACAATGCACAACATCACGTGTTTTTAATTATTTTTTGCTAAACTGCATGTATTGAAGGGGTCTGATTATCGTACAATATGGGATTTTTTATTTTTGGTTGGTTGGTTGAAATTTATTTCAAACATGTATACGGTATCAATATGATACATCACATATTTCACATACTTTCATTTTTATTTACAACATGTCCAAAAAGGATTAGGAAGAAGCAACGCTTATCTAAACCTCCCCTTTTTTCACTTCATAGCAATTACTGACACACATGTTCACTTCCTGTTCTCAATTTACATCAATTAATTGTAAATACAACAATTATCTTGATGATAAGTTAGTCTGTTGTGATTCACTTAATAAGATGGATAATATTTTTTTCAATAAATTCATGATGTGAATCATAATTCGTCTTCTTTGTACTTTGTAAACACTTATAGTTTGTCTTAAACTGGATAATATTAGTGCATTGTTTTATTTTGCTTAGTTCATTCCATAATTTAATCCCACATACTGATATAATAAAGGTTTTAAGTGTTGTACGTGCAAACAATTGCTATAAATTCGATTTTGCTCTAAGGTCATATTTCTCCTATGTTGAGAATACTTGTGCATTCTTGGATAGCTGGGTATTATTTGCTTTGTGCATAATTTTAGCTTTTTGCAAATCTACCAAATCATTTGAATTTCAATATCTTTCTTTCTTTCTTTCTTTCTTTAGTTTATTTTGAACATGAACATGCTTACAGCATAGTACATCACACAATTTCATATCATTTCACTTTACATCATGTCCGAAAAGGAGTAGGAAGAAGCAAAGCTTATATAATCCTACCCCTTTCCCACTTCAGAGTGTTTACAAATATATACGTTCATTTACTGACTTATTTTTGTAGCACAATGACATCCGTGAATGATTAATACAGCAGTTTTTGTAATAGATAATTAAGTCAGTCATGATAAACGTACTGAGATGAAGAATTTCTTATTTTCAATAAGGTTGAAAGTGTTTCACATAATTCTTCTTCTTTGTACTTTGTAAGCACTATTCATTTGAACAGCCTCTTAAACTGGATCATATCAGTACATTGTTTAACTTCTTTACTTAATCCATTCCATAATTTAATTCCACATACAGACATGCTAAAGCAGTGGTTCTTAACCTTGTTGGAGGTACCGAACCCCACCAGTTTCAAATGTGCATTCACCAAACCCTTTAGTGAAAAATAAAATGTTTTTTTTTTTTCAAATTCAAGACAAAGCTATATGTTTTTTGTAACACTTTAGTATGGGGAACATATTCTAAGTAACAAAGACTTAATTTAGAGTTATTTGGACACTAGGGGAACATATTCTAAGTAATAATGACTTAATTTAGAGTTATTTGGTTAGGGTCAGGGTTAGAGGGTTAGGGTTATAATAAGGCCATGCCGAATAAGGCATTAATAAGTACATAATAATGACTAGTTAAGAGCCAATATGTTACTAATTTGCATGTTAATACGCAACTAATTAATGGTGAATATGTTCCCCATACTAAAGTGTTACCATGTTTTTTTACTGGTGCACAAAATTAACCGTGCATGAACATCATCTTGTTCAAACAACAAAACCAACACAGTGCATAAACTCACAACAAACTACACACCTGCAAATCAGTGTGACTTCTGCTGTTGCCGTATCCGTAATACGCCGATAGGGAGAAGTTTGTATTTACACGATGAGTCGGGTGTGTTTTGACCTCCGCCGAACCCCTGAGGCCGACTGACCGAACCCCTAGGGTTCGATCAAACCCAGGTTAAGAACCACTGTGCGAAAGGTTGTAAGTGTGGTACGTGCATACAAATGTTTTAAATTAGATTTTCCTCTAAGGTTATATTTCTCCTCTTTAGTAGAGAATAACTGTTGTACATTATTTGGTAGCAGGTTATAGTTTGCTTTGTACATAATTTTAGCTGTTTGCAATTTTACCAAATCATCGAACTTCAATATTTTTGACTCAATAAATAAAGGGTTTGTATGTTCTCTATATCCAACATTATGTATCAGTCTAATTGATCTTTTTGAATGAAGCGCACATTTGTAGTTATTTCCCCATATTTCTGCACAATAACTCGGATATATCTTTGATCCATGGTGTCGTCGAACAAGTCCAATAATTATCATACGTTTGGCAACGCTGTATCGAATCTCGCTGAAAGTTACGAGTTGTCCTGAACGTCTCACGACCCGCCTCCCCCCTGTGCTGTTGACTGGAGACGAAAGGCTGAAGTACACCGGAGCGGTGCTTAGCTGGCACCTATTAGCATAAACGCTGGCAGGGATAATCATCTCGACACTCATCCGTGCAAGTTCCGCGGCAACATTTAGCTATATTTGTACCAATGTCGCCTCTTGTACGCTCGTCAGTTAGATATCGGAGGGCTAGCTAGCCTGTCGGTGTTTATATAAATATATAAAGGTGTGCTTCATTTATAGCTCGCTCATTGGCCTTGACCGCTGGTTTGTTTTGTAGAGTCTATTTGTTTTAGCCAACGCGCTAACAGGTTAGCATATTTAGTTGGGTTATTATTGTTGTAAGCTTAGAGCCACATGCTAACACGGCCTGTCATGGAACTCAATCATTTCTACATGATTCTCCTAAAGCATCTCCAACATGTGAGTATTGGTAGTAGGATGTTGTGATGACGTGTTACTATTGGAAGCATATGGCTAATGCTTCCACTAATATTTCATTCATTGACATGGCACACAGAGAACCTTAACTTTTATGTATCTACTGACAATGCCCCACTTTCATCTTGTATTTTTAGGACAAATGTTAAAAAGCAATGGTTTGATGCCAATAAACTATCAATCAACCTAAATGAAACAAAATATATAATTTTTGGAAATAGGAAAAATAACATACAGTGTCATATAAGAATTGATGATATGGAGATAGAAAGGGTGTATTCAACAAATTTTTTGGGAATCTATATAGATGATAAAGGGACGGCGTGGCAAAGTTGGTAGAGTGGCCGAGCCAGCAATCGGAGGGTTGCTGGTTACTGGGGTTCAATCCCCACCTTCTACCATCCTAGTCACGTCCGTTGTGTCCTTGGGCAAGACACTTCACCCTTGCTCCTGATGGCTGCTGGTTAGCGCCTTGCATGGCAGCTCCCGCCATCAGTGTGTGAATGTGTGTGTGAATGGGTGAATGTGGAAATACTGTTAAAGCGCTTTGAGTACCTTGAAGGTAGAAAAGCGCTATACAAGTATAACCCATTTATCATTTATTTATAAATTAAATTGGAAACTGTACATAAATATACTTCAGACAAAGATGGCAAAAATTATTGGTATGTTACATAAAATCAAAAACTCTATAAATCAAAAGGCTCTTAACATGTTGTATAATTATTTTGTACTCCCATATCTTAATTATTGTGTTGAAATCTAGGGTAACAATTACAAATCAAACATCAACTCTATAGTCTTACTTCAAAAGAAAGCGATTAGAATTGTAAATTATGCGGATTATCATGACCATACCAATGCTCTGTTTATTAAATTAAAAACCTTAAAACCGCACGATTTTGTTGATCTCAACACTGCTATTGTGACGTACAAAGCTCATAACCACATGCTGCCTGGGTGTCTACAGGACAGGTTCAAACCTAGGGCGAGTCCCTATGACCTCAGAGGTTCAGCTGTCTTTCAGAAAGCAAACATAAGAAAGAGCTTAAAAAGTAGATGTGTTTCTGTCAGGGGGGTTCAACTGTGGAACAGCTTGGATGATTCTTTAAAATGTTCCAGTTCCATTCACACATTTAAAAAACACTTTAAGACCAATGTCTTGGAAAAATATATCACTCTTGAATCAACACTGTAGTTTATACTATGATCAATGTTAATTACAAACTAAATGTGAGATATAAATAATAATGGAAGTATAATTGTTTGTATATAGTATATAATAGGTGCAAAGGTTTAACACGTGTACAAAGATATTTCACATGCCTTTACTGTGTATATAATTGAATTGTGTTTATGTTGTGCATAATGTGTATTTATAATATGTTGTACAAAGGACATTTCATAATTTTCAGAAGTTCATCTTGTGCTTGACATTGTTTATAGGGTTAGGCGCAATAAGTGTTCAACTTTAGCCTAAACCCTTTTGGTCTGCAACATTTTCTTTTTCAATCTATGAATGTACAACTGTTTGTTTATTTTGTTGACCATTGACCGAAGAATAATAATAAACTAAAACTAAACTAAAAATATATCTCGACATATTTTTACTTAAACTCGAGATTCGATATATATCGATATATTTTTCAATGAAAGTATACCTAAAAAGATATTAATTTATAAATTGAAGTGAATGACAACTGTACTGTAAACACTTTTATTAACCCAGTTAGTCGAGATGGGTATTAACAGCACAGAAAAGAAACGGTTTAAGTAGCACAGAATTACATAACATAAATAAAATGATCTATCTATGATCTTTTTCACTTCCTGCGAAATATGCCCGGCTTGGCTACTGGAGAACAGTTTTGATTTGGGCTTACATGGTAAACAACTCATATTAATGTTTTATCCAGACGCATACATTTGTCCAAATGTGGCCCAGTAGACACATTGTGGGTTTACCGGACGTCGTCTACATCACTAAAAGAAAAATCTAAGGAAGAGAATCCCTTTGCCATCTTCCATTAGGATCTTTCTGTGTGGAGTTTGCATGTTCTCCCCGCCAAAAACATGCACCTGGGGATAGGTTGATTGGCAACACTAAATTGGCCCTAGTGTATGAATGTGAGTGTGAATGTTGTCGGTCTATCTGTGTTGACCCTGCGATGAGGTGGCGACTTGTCCAGGGTGTACCCCGCCTTCCGCCCGAATGCAGCTGAGATAGGCTCCAGCACCCCCCGCTAACCCCAAAAGGGACAAGCGGTAGGAAATGGATGGATAATTCGCCCGCTTGAATATTCCCTCTTCTCTTCTACACCTCTCTCGTCGTCATTTGGGATGTCTGTTGTGATTTCATTTCCCTTCCTGGTTCCATGACCCGCCCTATCTTGCTTCTGATTGGCCTGTCCCTAATGTTTTGCATTAATCTCAACCAATCGTGACTCATCATAGTAAACAACGAACCAATCATGGATGTTCTTATAAGTGTAAGCACGTCTTGGAAGGGGAGGGGTTTAGTAGCCCATGAGAGGGAGTGAGGAGCAGGGGAGAACAAGGAACACAACAAATGGGCGATGTTTGGTCATTTTAACGTGAAATAAATTATATTGATATTACAATGTTTTCTTAATTCATATCTTGTTTAAAAATATATCTTACAAACTCGATATATAGCCCAGCCCTACTTGAAAGTAATAGCTAACTTGAAAGATAGTGCAACTACCGGTACAGTAGTTATTACAAAATACGTTTTTGATTTGAGATGTTGCATTATTTGTTGCTGTCCTGATGGCCTCATATCAAAGCAAAAGATTGTAAAATCAGTGCATTATTATGCCGCTTTGTATACTTCATAAACTATTCGATGATTTGTACCGGAAACCTAATGTCATCAATGTCGACACAAATAGTTTTGCAACTGTCGTGGTGTTTTGCAAATAAAACACACACGATGACAGTCACGCAATAGTTTTGCAACTGTCGTGGTGTTTTGCAAATAAAACACACACGATGACAGTCACGCATTCACTTTAAAGGGGTCATATTATGAATTTTTTTTCTACGTTTAAAACAACTTCTGGCGGTCTGCATAACAAGTTATGCTGGTTCTTTGGTCAAAATGTTGCATAGATTATGTTTCACAGACTGTTTTCAAGCCGCTTTCCTGTTTCTTCAGGATGCATAATTTTGTGGGTGGTTTTAGTTACGTCCCTCAGCATCTTCTCTCTGCCATTTTTGTTGTAGTTTTTAGTGCTGTCATATAGGGCTGGGCGATATGGCCTTTTATTAATATCTCAATATTTTTAGGCCATGTCACGATACACGATATGAATCTCTATATTTTGCATTAGCCTTGAATTAACACTTGATGCATATAATCACACCAGTATGATGATTTTATGTGTCTACATTAAAACAGTCTTGTTCATACTGCATTAATATATGCTCATTTTAAACTTTCATGCAGAGATCTGAGAACTGAGGTGACGTGGCTTGTGCAGCCCTTTGAGACACTCGTGAGTTAGGGCTATATAAATAAACTTTGATTGATTGATTGAGAGGGAAATCACAACCAAGTCAATTTACCAAAACTGTATTTATTAAACAGTTATTAAGCAGTGGCACAAACATTCATGTAATTTCAAAACAGAAAGTGCAAGATTGTCAGAGACATTTTAAAACAAGCTATTAGTGCACTTTTGTGCATGATGTCCCTAAGACAAAACACCAAATTAAAGTGCACTTTTTGTTCAGAACGCCACTACGATATTTTAAAACAAATAAAGTGCACTTTAGTGCATGATGTCACACAAAATATTTCAAAAACTGTAAAATAAAAATTAGCTGCATAATAAGAAATCAAATTGTGTATGTCCTTCGTTATGTGGTAGGTTACTGCGTACGTTATCTCCTTCGGTTTTTGACTATTTTTTGTTGCTCTGGAAATGGAAGACGCCAGGCTCAAATGGGTCAATGCTGGTTGCTTCGGCATTTTGTTGGGTGTGTCACCGGCCGGAGATGTTGACATGCGTAGTTTCAAGCACTCCTTATTCTCTAGCGGGTGACTTTTCAAATGATGCTACAAATTAGTAGTGCTGCTACTTTTTGTAGCAACTCTTCGTCCGCATACTTTACATATTACGGTTGTCTGTTGAACATCTTCTTGCTTGAAGCCAAACCACCGCCAGACGATGGACCCTGTGCTGTTTTTCTTGGGACTTAATTCTTCTTCCTCCATTTGTTACCTGATTCGCACCTTCTCTCTCTCATATTATCACCTGCCACAGCTAACGTTACCCATCCGCTACCTCTCTGCTCCGCGAGGGTGTATGACGTTGCATGCGCGACAGTGTGCGACGTATGTAAGAAGGTGCGCTTGTTTTAACACTGTGAGAAGGAGAGACAAGAAAGAGTGAGAAAAGCCTGTAGTGTAATGCCCGCAGCTAAAAGCAACGGCGTGAGAACGTATACTCGAATACTCACGAAAGTCATTATCTACATCACACAGAGACAAACCCGCAATATAGCGAATATATTTGATATATCGCCCAGCCCTACTTCCATACTGACAGACATAAGTTTCAACTATACGCTACTTTGTATTAGAAATTGCTACAGCGTAGGATGCATGTGCATTTACAAGCCAGTCTGCACCACAAGAAGAGGATAGCTTTTTGACGAGAGCGTCGGACTACAATGACGTCATTCGTGCGAAAAAGGTCACAGGTTTTGCAAATTCCAAACAGATCATTTAGGGGAATGTATGAAGGAAGGCAAGATTATTTTATAAATATGTCCGCCATGCCTCCATGATTTGATATCAAATTTTGGGGACTTATGCAGATCCCAAATACACAACAGGTACCAATAGGTAAGAAATGTTGGTTTTGCATAATAAGGCCCCTTCAAAGCTTCAACGTGAGTTTCCCTGGCACGTATTTAGCAATAATCCCCAGGCCTTTCCCCCCCTTTTTTCCTAATGAACTCCCTTAATGACACTGTTGTGTTTTCGTCCTCAGATGATTTCACTGTTGCCAGATGAGTGGAAGCCTGGGGAAACCTTCTATGGCTGCCCTTGGCAGGCTGTCATCATCACTGCGGCGGTGGGAGTCATGACGTTCACCATCTACTTCTGGAAAACCGTGCTGGCGGTAAGTTATATATATGTGATATTTCAGTACAGTTTACACACGGGATAAAATGTTGTTTAATCACACCTGAAAATAGTTGTGGTAAAATGGCTTGGCTACTAACCAGCAGAGGTGCTGCCGATTCCGTCTCAATTGTTTGTTTGTTATCCAAGGATGTCGGCATTTGCTTTTTGTAACTCCCTCTAATATGCTTTAATTTCTAATTAGATTTTTTTCCAACACTAAATCTGATATGCATATTTAACCACTCAAAATGTGTATTGGCTTATTTTAGTCAACTTTATTTCATTTTTGTACAAGGCTCCTAAGCCTAAGATGACTCGTTTGATTAACTTGAGTAAGTTCTTAGCATTGATTTAGCAAACACATGAAATATAGCCACATGACATTTATGTTAAAACATGTAGACACTACAGTACATTACAGGGATTTTACATTAAATGTAGGTATTTCAACATTTATACGTATTTTTCGGTCTAAGCCTGGGCCCCTAGAGAGGGCGTCCAGACTAAGGCCAAAGGAAAAAACAACTCATAGCCATAGTTCACATCCCTCTTACATGTGTGTAAAAGGGAAACATCAAAGGACATTAAAGACATTAAAAAAGCAGAGCTGATGCAATCAGCCACTTCTACATACAGCTATGAATAAAAAGTAAAAGACAAATATACACTGTGGTGGCCTCTGCGGTGTTCCACGCCATCGTCTGCTGGGGTGGAGGGAGCATGGCCAGAGACAGGAGCAGACCCAACAAAGCAACCAAGAGAGCCGACTCCACTCTCGGCCAGTGTCCAGTCCGCATGGATGAGCGAGGATACGTCCAAGAAGACCGAGGTGTCCGATATCTGCTCTTTCAGCCAAGACACTGTGAAGCCTGTCCGTCCCGGCGCTCAGTGCTAGCTCCGCAGCCCTGTCTCTTCATCTGCATCTCCTCCAGTCTCTCCAAACGGACTCTGGTGTGGCACAGACCCAGCAGCTGGTCTCCTTGGCCAAAAGGCTCCCGGGAGGCAGATCCAGAAGTTCACAAAAAAGCACAGCAGAAGTCACGAAAGTGCCACCCCTTGTCACACAGTCCCAAACCAAAAGGAAAAAATATATATATATATATATGTGTGTGTGTGTGTGTGTGTGTGTGTGTGTGTGTGTGTGTGTGTGTGTGTGTGTGTGTGTGTGTGTGTGTGTGTGTGTGTGTGTGTGTGTGTGTGTGTGTGTGTGTGTGTGTGTGTGTGTGTGTGTGTGTGTGTGTGTGTGTGTGTGTGTGTGTGTGTGTGTGTGTAATAACAACACATGAAAACAAGAGGGAAACACAAAAGGATGACACAAGAGCACATAGCTCCTGCCAACAGCAGCCACTACAGCGGCGCCATCTTGGAAAAAAGAACGTAAAAGCGTAACACTAAGCCGAGAGACAGCTTGTATACCGAAAAACTCGAAAGCTGGGTTACACAATAATTTTTAACACAGCAAATCAAGGAAATGTAGTCATCGCTACAGATAGGTAATGTTCACATTTGAACCGATTCAGTACTAATTCCCGGTACTTGGGAATCGATACCGGTACTCAACGGTACCAATGTTTGGTACTTTTGTGTGTGTTATTAAATGTTAATTGTTTGATGATAGCATTTAATTTTTTAAAGTAACATTTAAAAAAGAGCTGATTATGATAACTGTGCTGTCCAGTTATCTTGTTTTCCTGTACCATTTGCAATGGAGTTGCACTTCCAAGAAACTGTATAGGCTGTCTATGGTATGTTTAACTAGGAAGTATCTTTTTCTAGCAAGCTGAATGTTATGTGAAGCCCTACAAAGTGTTTATAATGTAAGTTTTGTGCGTATTACACACCAGCGGTTTGATGGTTACATTCATCTTAGTTTTCATTACCAAATTTGGAAGTGTTGAAATCGCCAAATAAAATCGCTAATGCTAATAGTAGCCTGTCTATGGCTAATCCAATTAGCATCAAACTATCTCATTTTGAAAGAGTTCAGCCTTAATTTACATTTGAGCATTTTCTACCAAGCATACTTGCTTTGTTGATATTGAAACTGGCAACATTACTTTGAGGGAATTTGGCTGAGTCCGCCCTGAGTGCTGCTTGAGTGATTGTTTACGTGAGCCCGGTATTTAGTCTGCATCTGGACGTGATGTCACATGCAACAAAGGTATCGCAATATGGAACCATTTGATTTTACCTGAATCGATACCCCAATGCAATTTGGTCGGTGCCTATAAAAGTACCGAATTTGGTACCCATCCCTCATCATCCCTAATTTTTAGCATTTTTAGGTTCCTAATTAAATTGTATTGATTAATATTCCTATTTGCTCTCCTTAAACTTTGCAGGTAAAGAAGAGGAAATATCTTGGTAAGTTATATATTCCCCACTAATAAATCATCTTTTTAAGTAGTCATTCTGTTGGCTAACTGATATATTTCAATTTAGTGGATGATAAAAAAATGACTGATCAAATCCAAGCACTCAAAAATGAGAAGAATGATGCTCTGACCAGAGTGTCTGAACTCCAGAAACAGGTTAGCTTGCAGTCAAACGTGCACATGCATCAATGAAATGCTTTCTTTTGTTTACAGTTTTTCTGTCTGCATATTTCTTTTCGTAGACTGAACAACTGAAAGAAAGTAAAAAAGAGTCTGCAGAGACCGTTACCTGTGCAGTGAAAAAGATGCGGCAGTTGGAGGTAACACTCTTAAGATCTTCTGTTACATATTGGCAATAAATGTATCTTACTGTTAACTACATTTGCTTTCATGTACTTTACATAGAGCCAGGTTTTGGAGGCAGAAAAACTAAATGAGCACATAGCGGAGGAAAAGAAGACGTACGAAAAACTACTCGAAGAAGAAAAGCAAAAGTCAATACAAATTGGAGACCGGGTTAGTAAATTATGATTACCAGTGTTGTAATATCAACGTGTCGTCTGTCTCACCATGCACACTGGTGTCTTTAAATAGATACAAAAATTGGAGAAGTCAAATGAGAAGCTACAGCTGAGCAGGAAGAAAGTCCAGGAAGCCTTAGCTAAGGTACAAATAGTTACACCGTCTTTTGATTGCGCAATCCTGTGAGATTCAATTTCAACGCATCTCACACATGGAACACATTTGCCACAGACTGCTGTTCTCTTGGATGAGGCCAAGATCCGGGAAGATGCACGGAATGCTCAGCACAAATGCCTTGAGAGGGAGCATGCAGCCCTGAAAGAAGAAAATAAAAATGTAAGACTGTGTTGCTTTAAACCCATTTTACAGTTGTTTTGGGAGTTAGGTAATTTTTTAGTCCATTTTGGTTTATCATGAGTTACGTCACATTTTCACTGCACGTTACTCTCCTGTTACCCATTCGCCTCTTAGAGAAATGTGTTAGCATCTTGTTCTGACTGATTTGTTCAAAGCTTTATCGTTTTCTGTTTCCTGTGAGGCTATTTTGAAATGGAAGCCCAAAACGGATGTGCTAGAGCTGTGCAATGGAAATGAGATCTCACCAAATTAAATGTTTTGATTATGGATGTAACGATAAACAGTAATAATGATGAAACTCCTGACGGTTAGTGTTACCGATTTGAACTAAAATGATTGATAAACCGTGATGGATAACTGCACTTTGATGAACTCAATGACTGGCGCCAGCTTGCTAACTTAAATGCTAACATGAAAACAAGAGACATTAAGGTATTTCTCCATTAAAAAAACACATACCCCAATCTAAACTTATATAAACACAGTGTCTGAGTAACTAATATATTTAATTGTGTACATTGAATCTATAAGCTGTGATCGTTCTATACCCGGAGGAATATGAGACGCAGGTGTTTTTACGTGCGTTCAAGAACCACTGAACAGAGTTGGATGCCAAAACGCCCGCCACAAATAAAAATTATTAGTTATTTACATTTACAGCTTGGAGAGACAGCTGACAGGAGGAAATAGACCCCAACGGGGCTGTTATGGGCTAGCTACCCACAGCAGCAGGCTCCGTCACCCTATTAGGGCTAGGGCACAAGAGCCACCTTATCTGGCTACAGAAAGTTCAAGAAGAACAATACCCCTAGAGTCTGCGAGAGCAGGGGCGCAAGAAGACTCACAGGCTGATCTCCCGGTAACGACCCTTGGAATGGACACGACAATGAATGAAGGTAGTGGTAACACTCTTGAGAAACCAGCAGTTGGACATGTTCTTCAGACGTGTGTGTGTGGTTGGGCTGAAGTAACATCAACCCATGGTCTTAAAGTTCACCAAGGACGGAAGAAATGCCTGAAAACCCCTAACCCAGGGCCCCGCATTGACCGGCTTCTGTTAAGAAGAAGGTTAAATCAGTCGGATGAAACTCAGCGGCAGGAAGAAACCCACAGTCCGCAGAGCATCAGCACCCTGCAGGATGAGGGGGAAGCTTCAGGCAGAACCACCAGTCCAAGACCACACCCAGTACACCGCAAAAATGAAAACATGCAAGGACGTAAGCCGTTGGTGAAATGGCCAAAGTCTAACAGCAAGGAGTGGGAAACGGAGGGTCTGGCATGGAGGGGGGTGTACCTGGGACGCTAGGTACACCGTTGAGCCCTCTGGAGACGTCGTGGGCTTCAATCAACGAAACGTCGATGAAGCAGGGTGCCCACCCGAAGACCCCAATGACATACTTACCCTCCCTTTCACCACTCCACACCGACTGCTACTGTCAGGATTGTTCCTACTTACCAAGGGATTGAAACATCTAGTTCTATTTGCTTTACATAGTGCTTTACATAGTGAAACCCGTTATCTACATTTAAGCTACATTTAAACCACTGTGGGTGGCTCTGGGAACAAAGTAATGTGTCTTGCCCAAGGACACAACGGCAGTGACTAGGATGGCAGAAGCTGGAATCGAACCAAGAAACCTTAAGTTGCTGGCGTGGTCGCTCTACCAACTGAGAAATTTGTTACGCGCTTTAAATCTTAAATTGCTACAGTCCAAACCAATATTTAAAATACTAAAAACTTAGCCATTAAATTTTAATTTCCCCTAGGGCAGGGGTCGGCAACCCGCGGCTCCGGAGCCGCATGCGGCTCCTTGACCACTCTGATGCGGCTCAGCTACATACATGCCGACCCCCCTGATTTTCCCAGGAGACTTATGGATCTCAGTGTCTCTCATAGATTACTCCCAGGGAAAAAATAATCCTATTTACACTCTAATTACTAAATAAAGGGAGTGCCCTAATTGCACTGCAGTAATTGTCCTCTATAGCATACAGCGTGCCAGTCCAGCCACATGTTGCATGATGTTATTACTTGCACACACAGGAGACGGCAAAGCATACTTACTCATCAGCCACACAGCTTACACCGACGGTAGCCGTATCAAACAACTTTAACATTGTTACGTTACAAATATGCGCCACACTGTGAACCCACACCAAAAAAGAATGAAAAACACATTTCTGGAGAACATCCCACCGTAACACAACATAAACACAACACAACCATTACCCAGAATCCCATGCAGCCCTAACTCTTCCGGTCTACATTATACACCCCCGCTACCACCAAACCCCCCCCCCCCCCCCCCCCCCCACATCAACCCCCCCCCCCTCTCCGTGCTTTGGTTGAGCGGAAGAGTTAGGGCTGCATGGGATTCTGGGTATTGGTACCGTCAGTGTAAGATGTGTGGCTGCTGAGCTAGTACGCCTTGCTGTCACTTACGTGAGCAAGCTGAAATTGCATTCTACGTGTGATCGAGCAGGTACACTGTTAGGGCAGATTGTAGAGGGTGCCAAATGCAGTGTCATCACGCTCTGATATTCGGGAGTCTCCCGGGAAAAATGAGAGGGTTGGCAACTATGACGCTATCAAGCGCCAGTCGTTCAAAACTCGCGGGCTGCACTAACATCAAATTTCCACATTAAAGTGCGTGCCGGTGCGTGTGTCGGAGACCCCTGGTTAACATAGCACAAAGCATTTTAGCTTTGTATGCGGTGTTTTTCATTTTAAATTTTTTTGTGGCTCCCATTACTTTCTTTAATTTGTGAAACTTGCCAAAATGGCTCTTTGAGTGGTAAAGGTTGCCGACCCCTGCCCTAGGGGATTAATAAAGTATTTCTGAATTTTGATTCTGATTCTGATTAAAACAGATAAAATACTAAGACTAAAACACTATCAGTGAAGCATAAAAAACACAAACCAAGCAAAATACTGGCTTTTCTAACTTTGTGTATACTTATTTTAGTTATTTAAAATATAACAAGGTCTAAAATATGTTAATGTGTGTGTGTGTGTGTGTGTGTGTGTATGTATAAGTACTTTTGAGCACATTCAACAATAATAACTATGATATGAACATTTCATATCGTTACATTCCTATTTGTGATATTTGATGTTGAATTAAATTTGTTCTGTTGGATGAAGAGGAAATTATACTTTTGGCAATTAAGTTTGCTAGATCTTGTAGACTCATTGATTTTTTTAAAAGATGGCATGTAAGCCATATCAGGTATGTCTTGATAAAAAAATGTAACTTAATTTACCATACCAATGGTATAAGAAGTGAAATTTTAGGACTTGTGTATTGGCCAATATTTTTTGTATTTTTTTTCTGTAAGATGGAATGTTAGAAAAGGCTTGATCAAGTGAAAATACTCCCGAGAACAATAGAAGGTAAAAAAACAAACAAACACTCATTTAATATAATTCAGGGTTTCCTTAAATGTTTGCCACGGCAAAATAAAAGTCACCACACCTTAAAAATTAGTTTTTTTTGGTGTAAAAAACCCCAAATCAAAGTAACGTACTGGAACGTCGAGAAAAAGTCAAAGTCTGAGACTCTTTTAAATATGTTTTCAACAATAACGAATGAACATAAACACCAGCAAGTCGCTATAGTTTGAATGTATATATAGATATAACCTATTATTTCTGCACTGTTGCTAAATGTTGCACCAAAAATGTAGCCGCCGAAAAAAGACTTTGCTCACTAAAACAGCACTGCCAAAACCAAATGTTGTGATGACGTAAGCAACATACGGGATTTTCTAGATTGGATGTGGCATATCTGCGGTGTAGACATATTTAAAAAAAATAGCCAGGATAGATCAACGGACAGCGACTTACAAAATGTGCAAATATTAAAGAGAGAAAGGCTGGAGAAGCAGCGCGAAGAAAGTGTGACGTCAGTATCGCTGTAGCGCTCACTGTTTGTCCCAGACACCAAGCGACACAAGTAAAGAGTCTATAAACACGAGTACAGTCTCCAATAACACTAGAAAAAGATGCTGGATTTGTTGCTAGTTGTTTTTAACAATGAAAAAGTCACAAGTATTGGAGAAGTCTCTAGACTCTTGAAAAATGTTCAAGAGTCAAATACAATTGAAAAATACAGCAAAACTCTATACTACAAAGAAATAATGAACAATACAAATTAAAAATACCACAGATTTGTTTTTAAATGTGTGTAAAAAGATGTTTAAGCCTTTTTAAAGAAAATATGTACAGCATTGCATATTATGCAAATGATAAGATGTCATATTGACCACGCCCCTACCACCACAGGTATTTTGGCAATCTGGGGGAAACCCTTTAAATTGTTTGGAATGGTCCTATGCTGCCTTCATTTTGAAGTGGAGTAGTAATTTATTTTTGACAACACCTAGTGGCCACAATAAGGATGAGGACACATTTGTTACTGGATACTTTCTAAAACACTTCTGCCTTGGAGACTTGTATGTGGAAGTAATATGTAACGGTAATTGTTCAATACTTAAATTGCTGTTTTAGACTGTAATATTGTTCAAATAAGGGGCGTATCTATGTGCTTAGCTGTTGTGTAGCGGTTAGCTCTTAGTAGCCTGTAGCCTATCATGTTTACCTTTTGTAAATGACTTGACTAAAATAAAAGACCAACTTTGTGTCATTCGAGGACATTTAGACGTTAACTGGCTGCAGAACTGCTTGTATCGGAGTGCTTATCAGGTATTTTAGACACAAGCCGTTATAACCTGATACTTGTTTTTTTGGACACCCCAAGTTTCAGCCCTGTTGGAAGTCTGCACTCATGAGTGTTTTTGCTCATAATTGTTTTTTTGTTATTCTTTTTCCAGCTGAAAGTTACCATAAAAGACTGGGAGGACAAACACACCACACTCAGCGAACAGATTAAAGTCTATCAAAAGGCCCAAAAAGAGCTGGAGGACTCTGTAGTGCTCAAAGATCACAACGTGGAGGTCAGCACTTTCTTACACACTTGCTTGTAGTGAGGCTTCAACAATCAACACAGCATTGCAACAAATTATCTCCTGGCAGGTTTTGTCCGAACTCCTGGCAGATCTCGATGCTTGTGAGTTGCAAAAAAGTGACAGCAACATGTTAGTGAATGGCGACCTAGCATCTGGTAAGCGCAGCCAAGGATGTAGTACGCCAAGTGATTTGGACAGTTCTTGACCATATATTTGTGCATCTTGTACAGATAAGAAGACTGCAGTAAAGAACAGGATCAAACAGATGATGGATGTTTCCAGGGTAATGGAGTATAACTCAACATAGTTCTGAGTGATCAGTAATCTTCATGTTGTTCTCATGATCATGTATCCAGGTCCAAACCACACTCACAGTCATTGAAGAGGAAAGAGACCGCTTCATGTCCAAACTGCTTCACGAGGAAAAATCCAGGAACGCTCTGGAAGGTGTGTGGATCATAGAGAACAGGAATGTCGTGGCAAAGTGTTATAGGACAGTTTGTTATATAATTTGGTCCTCGTTGTGCCACAGAAAAACACCAGGAACTGGAACACGCCATTGCAACCCTCAAAAGCGAGAAGAGCCACGTGGAAAACCAGTTAAAGATCCTGCAGCAGAAGAATGAAATAATGGTGGAAATGTACCAACAGAAAGAGAATACTCTGCAGCAGTAAGTTACTTCATGCTTTCATTGCAGTCCACGTGAAACAAATACTTTGTTACATTTAACATGGAAATAATCCCAAAGATATAGTCGCACAATTCTGTAAAATAGCGTATTTCCTTTTTATATTGTCCGAGAGCATTGATGTACTCAATTGTAGAGAATATAGAATAATTATTGAGCGCAAGGTGCAGTTTTCACACCACTTTTTTCCTGAAACGACACCTTTACTTGGAGCCATCTCTGCTTTTTAGCTGGTTTGTGCCATGGTAAAGACATCTATTGTAGCATATGTCTTAGTAAGGTACTGCTACCTATTTCCTGTGTTAATAGACGCATTGCAGGGCGTCTTATTTGGTGTGTGGAGCTTTTTTCATCAAGTAAGCAATGTCTCCTATTTGAGCCTACAGTGGAACCTTGATTTACGAACTTAATTGGTTCTTGAACAGGGTTCGTGAATCAAAAAGTTTGAATAGTGAAGCAAATTTCTCCATAAAAAACTATGTAAGTATGGATAATGGGTTCTAGCCTCGACAAGTCCATATTTGTACACTTTGAACACAATACTTTATATCAAGGGGGTGAATGATCAACTTTTTCTTTATTAACAAGACAAAACAAAAAAGTTTGTGGTGCCCTCACAAACGATAAGGACTCCACAAAAATCCTAAATGAATTAAGTGTTCGTACACAGAGACATAGTTTGCAAACTTGCATATTTGACCCAATCCAAAAGTTGGTAAATCGAAAAGTTCACAAAAAGATTGCGTATATGTTAGGTGTAGTATTTTTTGTGGATTACCCTTTTTTAAGTGTGGTTATGGTACCCAAGTCATTCATACTGAACCACCACAACCCAACTAATCAGTGTTATTGTATTTAAAGGCTGGAGCTGTCAACAATGCAGTCTATTGATGAACAGGCATTTGTTGTCTTCTTTCCATGTCATTCATGCTGCTATACTCATCTCAACTAGGGCTGCAACTAACGATTATTTTGATAGTCGATTAGTCAACGATTATCTGAAGGATTAGTTGACTAATCGGATAATAAAGCGTACACATATTTAATGGCTCAAAATTTTTCCATCGACTTCTAAATGCAGCTTAAGTTATTTCAGGCATGTGCTTAGGAACAACAAAGATGACTAATTCATTCATAAATATTTATCATACTCTCACTGCGCTGCTCATTCAGCTGTTACAAAAATTAAATTTACTATTAAAATGTTGTCCATTTAAAAGAAAGGAAAGGCAAAGTGCTAAAAAAAAAAAAAAAAAAACTTTATGTATTAGAAAAACAGTTAACATAGCAGCAATGAAAACAAACAAATTATAAAATATAACTTCCTCAAAGAGAAAAGCATTTTGTGATGTTTAAAAAGCTGCACACTGGTATATTGTTTAACTCTCAGCAGTTTTAGCACTCCAATGGACTCAATGTGTAGAATGATAGCTTTGATTAATTCTTAAAATGTTGGCTATTTATTAAATTGTATGTTTAATTTTAAAATGTTGGCTATTTATTAAATTGTATGTTTAATGTTATGATACGTGTGTGTGTGTGTGTGTGTGTGTGTGTGTGTGTGTGTGTGTGTGTGTGTGTGTGTGTGTGTGTGTGTGTGTGTGTGTGTGTGTGTGGGTGTGGGTGTGGGTGTGGGTGTGGGTGCGCGCTTGCTTGCTTTACGGCATTGCAAATTGATGATGCTTTAAAACGTACTTGAAATGATGTGGACAAAGTTTAGCTGGCTGACTTTGAAAAATAAGTTAAACTATCATTTTAGCCACACAACATTGTCTCACACTTATTAGCTAGCTAGCAGGGTAGAAGTTAACAGTACACTTACCGAGGCTGAGTCCGCATCCTCCCTCCAAATATCCAACATCATGTCTCCGCTTCAAATGCTGGCGTATCACAGGTGTACTGCCATTAAAAACAAGTTACGCTTTGCAAAATGAGCAAGGTATTCATGTTTTCAACAAGAATAAGAGGAAATGTTCTCACACTTTTCTGGCGATGTTTTTGTGAGTGACTCATTTCCGGCCAGAAAAACACAAGTGATGATGTCATGACTATTGTCGACAATTATAGTTGTCGGCGACAAATTTTATTGTGGACAATGTCGACTAATTAATGCAGCCCTAATCTCAACCATAGTTTGTTTTCTTGTTATTAACAGCCACATAGTGTCAATTTGTTGAGTTAATTGGTGTGTTAAGCCGTGGAAATAATGGAAATTTGCCTTCAGTGCTGCAACTTATGCCAGTGTTTTGTTGTGATGCCACAGGAGGCTGACCAAGGAGGAGCTGGAGCGTCGCAGCAAAGAGAGCATGCTGTCCGAGGTGGGAGGAAAAGCTGTGGAGGCCGAGGAGCAGGTGAAGGTCTTGCGTCAGCGTATTAATGAAATGGAGGAGCAGATGAGGAAGACGGAGGTGGTCTATAAGGAGCAGGTAGACACATGTTTTTTTTGTTTTTTGTCGAAGCTAAAACTAGCAAAAATATTTAATCGCAAACCCTCTCTTAAATGTCTCTTCTCCTTTTGTTTTAGATAAAAGAACAGGAGAATAAAACTCATTCAAATTGGGTATGTTGCATAAAATCTGCTCAGGAATGTAGCATGTAAATATAAACAGTATAAATTGTAACTTATTTTCGTAGGTGAACGCTCGTAATGCAGAGAGAGCTTTGAATCAAGAGAAACATGAGTCATCAAAACTGCGTGAAAAGTAAGTAAAACTTGAGCGTGCAAGTATTAAGTATTGTAAAGCATTGTAATTGTTCCCGTTCTTTCTTTCTCTCCCCCTCCTATAGCTATTGGGTTAGTTAGTTGTGGCGAAAGTTTACATTTTTTCCCGATAACATTAAATCAACTTATGATTTTTATTACTTAAGTATCCATATTTTAGTAATCAATCTGGAAAAAAAGAATAGAATTTCAACAAAAATTGGAAAACAAATACTGTATTGGTATTATACTCGTTTATAACACACTGACTTGAAACTAGACAGTAGAAGGCAGTAAAAGCCCTACTCATAGCTCATTGTCAAATAACTGTACTATTTTTATTAGTTATAACTAATAATAGTCATGATCATAGTTGCAGAAAGAAACCTCATAGGCTTCATTATTGTTCGCTGTCTGCTTTGTCGTCCACAAGTTACAGACATTCTGTGTGTATAGTGAGCGACATATAGCGGTAATTTTTGTTGGGAAATAAGACCGTAAGAGATTGTCATCACACGTCAACATCTCTGTCGTGTATATGCTACCTCTCTGCTAGGTCAGGGTTGCAAATAAAAATATGTTCCTAATTGTCTTACCCTGAATAAATAAGTATATAAATATGTGTTAACTAAGAAGTGAGGATGCCGGTGTGTTGCTAAATGTTTATATACTACATTTCCTAGAAGGCTTAGCGCTGTAAACCAGGAGCAGGTTTGAGCTATGGGGGAGGACGACAGTTGTGCTGTTTGAGCAATGAAGAGTTGTTATATTTTTATATGTTGTTGTTTCTGCTTCATTTCCACAAAAAACAATTGCTTTGAGATGACATGACATGCCGCATAGACAAATTTGCTTGATGAAAATGACGCTGATTGGCAAAACGCGCGGGGACACTGGTATTGGACAAAGTTGTCAGGCTTTCGCAGGGATTGGTTGAATTTTGTAGAATTGGCGACATTGCGAATTCCTAGATGGACTGTCCAAGAATCAATTTGTAACATTTTTAGAAAATCAAGTTAATGGAAGTAGATTTATTTATTTTTTTTTTTTGCTTCTGCCTTCACAGGTTGGCAGAGCTGACCTCTCAGCTGAATGAGCGCCGTGCACCTCTCTTCAGGCCCAACTCGGGACAAGCTGCTGGTGTTAGTCAAGGTAATCACACACACACACACACACACACACACACCCTACTGTCTACCTTAATAATCATGATGGTTTACAGGGTACTAGGGGTGTAACGATTCCATTCAGAATTTGTGGTTTCCAATACAATTCAGGGACAATATTATTTATTTGGAACGATATGATCTGAAACAATTTAGTGAGTTGAATTCGATTCAGTAACTTTTTAGGAAAAAAAAAAAAATATCAACCAGAGTGACTGAGAAATAAATCCTGGACACTGAAGGTAAAGTGTCCTCTGTTCCTGTTATTTCTTGTAAGGGAATTATGTATAAATGAATTATGGCTACAACCAAGTAAGTAAACAACAATAAGATTAACGATTAAGATTAAAGTACCAATGATTGTCACACAATAATGACCAATGCTTTCACATCTTATTTGAATAAAGTGCAACCAACGCTTTAGTTTGAATTACCAAGAGGAAACCTTTTCTGGTCACATTTTCATCATTCAAGCAATGTTCTATAGAACTACAGTAACCAACATTTTAACAGTAGATTTACCTGCTAAATAAAGTTCCCCGACCAGACCATACAGTATCTGCCCTGGCGTTGCCAATGAAGGACAGCGTCCCAGCTGTGCGGAAGCATGTATGCCCCCTCATCCCTGTTGATGGTGTTGGCCCCTCGCTTCCTAATTTTCATAGCATCTTTGATCCATCTCTTGAATTTCTTTCTTTCTGAGAAAGTAACTTTTCCTTGACAATCAGTTTTTGTGTTCCGGACGTCATGTGTCACTAGAACTTGCTCCGCTGTCTCTTCTGTTGTGTCGGTTGCGTCTTTTATGGTTTATAGTTGTGTTGCGGCTTTAATATTATGTTGTCGTTTGTCTCTGTTGTGGGTTTTGCAAACGTGCTGTAGCTGAAAGTTTTTGTGTTGTAATTAATAATATTGTCTTGTGGCGTTTGTAATGACCTTTCCCGACTATTGTGCCAAAATTTCCTACAACTAAATGAAGATAAAACTGAGAATTGTTTTTGGTGATAAAAAAGAAAGGTTTAAAGTCGTCCAACACCTTCAATCACTGTCCCTGAAAACCTAAAATAAAGCCAGAAATCTTGAGGTTATTTTAGATTCTGATTTACATTTCGACAGTCACATCAAATCAGTAACAAAATCGGCCTACTATCACCTCAAAAATGTAAAAAGACTTAGAGGGCTTATGTCAGCTCAAGACTTTGAAAAACTTGTACATGCCTTTATTACCAGTAGGCTAGACTATTGTAATGGTCTCCTTGCAGGTCTTCCCAAAAAAACTGTCAGGCAGCTACAGCTTGTTCAGAACGCTGCTGCTAGAGTTCTAACAAAGACCAAAAAATGTGAGCACATTACACAAATTCTTAAATCCTTACATTGGCTCCCTGTACATCAGAGAATTGATTTCAAAATCCTCCTGCTCACATATAAATCACTACATGGTCTAGGGCCGAAGTATATTACTGATATGCTCCCACTATATAAGCCCTCTAGATCACTAAGATCTTCTGAGACCAATCTGTTAGCGTTTCCAAGAGTAAACTCAAATCAAGGAAGAGCATCATTCAGTCACTATGCAACAAATAGCTGGAATAAACTTCCTGAAGATGTCAGACTTTCCCCAACTCTTACTACTTTTAAAACTAGACTGAAGACTTTTATGTTCACCTTAGCTTTCAGCTAAATCTTTTAACTTTTAACGTCTGCACTGTTTTTATTTTTATTGTCTGCATTTTAATTTTGCTTTTATTTTCTTTCATTTCACTTTGTTGTCTGTGAAGCACTTTGAGTCTGCCTTGTGTATGAAAAGCGCTATACAAATAAACTTGCCTTGCCTATTGTAGGTATGCGCCATTTTTGTTTTGATGATGCCACAGATGGGCATATAGACTTAACGTTTTACGTACTTAAAAATGTTAAACTTCCTATTAAGTCTGCCGTTTTTAAATTCAATTTTTTCCTTTTTCTAGTATTGATCAAATTGATTCCCTTTTAAAACGATCTAGGATTGATACCTATCTTCTGGAGGCAAACATGCCCAGCACGAATTGATATACTTGAAATTTAGTAATATAATTTGATCTATCGATTTTTACACCCCTATATGGTACACACTATATACGATTGTTACAGTATATATGTTCAGTCAAGATATTAATAGTTTTAGGGTTTCTCCCAGTTTGCCAACTTATCTTTTGGCGGTGGGGCCATGGTCAATATGACGTTGTCATATAATTTAACATGATTCATATATTTTCTTTAAAAAAGGCTATAACAAAATGATGCATACATTTAAAAACAAATCTGTTATTAATTAGTATTAATGTATATTTTTTCTTACATAGTTTTGCTCTACATTTCAATTGTTGCGGCCTTTTGTACATTGTACTTGAAAAAATGTTCAAGTTTCGAGACTTCTCCGATCTTTAATTTGTTTCCACGTAAAAAAAATCCCAATTTTTAAGACGCGGTGGCTTTTATTTTGCCATGGTGAGCCGCCATGATCAATTATATGTAGAGGAGTTTCAAAAGTTTCATTCAAATCACTCAATTTGATAAAATACAGCATGATACCAAATCAACAGATGACAATGGAATGCCAACTATGGATGGTGACAGAAGGGAAAGATGTCTGATAACTTAGTTGTGGGCGTGTTTCAAGTTAAAACATGAGCTTTAAGGAGGTCTCCACAATTTTTTGATCACAACAGGCGATTCATACGGGCCCTCCCCAGTGAGTGGGGGGGCGCCATCCCCGCCATTAATGATCGAGGGTCCCAGACGCCCTCCCTCAGCCCCAGTGGGTCGAAGAATTGACCCGTATGGTGAGTCCAGTGGATTCCTTCATCAGAGTTCATGACCTTCCTCGTCATTCTTCTACTTCAAACCGTGTCACTTTTTTTCCTCTTCAACCCTTTTCACTCTTGGTTTTGTTATGGTTTTGTTCTTCTTCTCACCCCTGATAGATGTTTTCTTCTTCATCTTCTTGCTTCATAGTATTTGGTTTTGTGGCTGACGATTTAACGACTGAGTAGTGATGTATATTGTTTACATGTAGAGTCCAGTTGTGTGTTTGGTACTGCCTGAATCCATTATTTATTCATTATTCAGCATCTGGTTCTTGATACCCCTCAGGTCCCCGCCCTCCATCTGACCCACACAGTCGTTATCCTGACATCAAGCACATCTCTGGGATGGGTAAGACTGTTTGCTTAGCTCTGCAGGGTTGGGGTTTGCTTACTACTGCTGAAGAGTCCTCCTTTTTTCTTATTAGACATGTCAGGTCCACGAAGCTCGTCACCAGCCAACGCGGAATGCTCTGTAAGTGCCATTCCAATACTCACAAAAGTGATCTTTAATCCATTCACTTGTGTTATCGCTCTGCAGTTCCTACAATGAATGGGTTGAATCAGCTCATAATAGAACTATTGGTGAATTCTTAAAGCGGACCTGTGATCATTTTAATCTACATCTTAAACACTTCCTTGTGGTCTACATAATGTTAGATATGTTTTGGTGCAAATTTTGCTCCACAATCACACTTCCATTTTTGAGTCTATCTGCAAACGGCCACCCTCTAAAAGTAGCAGAATTTATTTTTTGAAAATGTACACTGCTAAATATGTCTTGAAGACTAGCATCAGTTATTTTTTATTCAGTCACAGTCGAAAATAAAATTCATAAACAATATAAACATTCACTGGTCACATTAGGTACACCTACTCACTCTCACCGAGCTGCAAAAAAACAGCCAGCATTTCTCTCACTGCATGACGCCGTCATCCCTCCTCCCCCCGGGTACTTTCCCGCGAGGTTTGCGTGCACCTCCCAAAAATCTGAGGTTTGCGTCGCCGGCAACGCAGAGCTGCAATTGGTCAGTTTTGCCGAGTAGGGTCCCTAAACACAGGCGAGCAGACTTTGTGCTTGACATGCACAAAACCTATTGTATTAAATAAAACAGTGACTAAACATGTGTGTGAAAACTGATATTGTGTACTTAATATCTCTGCGCTCTCTAAAAATAACTGAATGTGTTGTCATTGCGTCCAGAAGAAGTCACAAAGTACGACACTTAACTTTTATTGCCAGTCTTGTGGTTCAATTCCGACACGTTCTTTCTCGTGCACACGCGTCTTTTTCTCACACACACAACCCCCCTCATTCTCCGTCAATAATCTCTCAGCCACGTTAGATTTACAAACTTTTGTGAACTCGTTAATTTACAATAGTTATTTCACAGTTGTATTCACAATTACACGACCGCTCTCTTTTGTCCCATGTCCCGAATGGCCGAATAACGTTGCAAATAATAGCGTCTTTTGCCGCGAGTCGTTCAGAAATTGCACAGTCCATCTTCACAAAGGTATTTACCTCTGGTTTATAAGTAATATGTCCATTAAAAGTAAACTGATGATTGTGCATGATTAGTCTGGTGTAGACAAAGATATCCATGTTGTGGTTGTCTATCCTCACTCTCCACAAGAAGGAAACGGTATCTCGTAAATAGCAGCTGCAGTTGCTCCTTCTGGAGACACTGCTCCTTAGTGTTTTGGACGAGAATTACAAGTCTGACGCCATCTATAAATCAAACAAGACGCCTTCGGTGGAGACGCAAGGTACGCAAGGCAAAAGTATATTCCAGCCTTTAAATTTGCACAAGGGTTAATGGACAAAATAACCCTGCAATACCTTGTATAGCAGCAACACACTATAGGATAGTAGCAAAGTAGTATACAAATATGTCAATCTTAGTTTTGACTGTCTCTTGTTTGCTTTTACACGTTGACATACTGAATGCTCTTGTCTCAACAAGGTAAAGAAGGCTGGAATGACACACATTTGGCTCTGATTGCATGACACTAATGTTCTAAATCCTGAAAATAATCACTCTGATATGCTTCTTTTAGAATTGACCGTTCAGTGGAATGTGTTGTATTGTGCCTACAGTAGCTTCACTACCTTTTGTATTACATGTACTTGCTATGAAGCCGCAGCAAGCAGTTGAGGCACAGATAAAAGGCGAGACTCAGGTGGAGGCCTCCAATGAGGGTCCAGAGCCAGTGAGTAAAGAGACTGTTTGTGGGTCTCTGTGCTCGGTGTGAAGGTGCCCCCCTAACCACACCTCACTATACCGCATCCTAATGGACTTGGTTGTCTTAACACCTTACTGCTGCAGGGCTCATGTGTTCTTTATATGAAGGTGTGGAGGTGTGCAATTAATCTTGTGCATGGATTGATTTCTTTCCAAATTATCCTGGTTTGTGGTTAGTGGGTTAAGTGACCTAGCTGTGGCATCATTCTTTTTATTCTATTTTATTGGGACAACGGTGTATCCTAAAATAAGGGTTGCCACAATTAGAGGAAATACTGTTGTGGATCCAAATACTTTACCGCAGGGGTGTCCAAACGTTTTCCCCGAATTAAAGGATGTGGGGGCCATTTTTTTTGCTGCTGAAATCAAATGTAGGTCAATATATGCTTAAACACTATCTTGGCTTTGTTGCAGCTGACAAAGTAAATAAATGTAATATCTAATAATGATTAGGGTTGGGCAATGAGGATTAAAACAGTATAAAGTGTTTTATATCGGTCGATATAGATAATAGTAATATTTTTATGACCTATTGAAAATAAGGACCTGAAGGAAAATATATGACATGTCAACATTTTTATTTCAAACCTTTCTCTGATTATAATCCCCCAGCTATCAAGGCAGAAAAGAAAGAAGATGTCAACACAAGCATGGAAAACCCTCAATGTAAACACAATTGTAAAATCACATTGAACTTTTAAAATAAAGGTGCAAAAATAAGGAATATGTAAGACATGCTTAATAAAGTGTAACAAAATAGTGCAAAAGTGTGAAATTGTTAACATAGAGAAACCAGAGAATAACTATTTTCTGCAGGTTTAGTGCCAGCTGTGCTCAATTTTGAGCGCTGCTAAGGTGGTGTGGTATTACTGATAACTAGTGCTTTGGTCGGACACGGTCCGTTTTTTAGAAAAAAAATCCCAAAAAGTGCCTTACTGTCGAGTTCACTTTTCCTTTTATCCACAATTTCTTCATTTTGACTTTCTCTTCTCACTCCATGCAAAGAATCAACCGCGAGACAGCAAGATGACGCAACCAAATGTCATAGTTGATACTGTTTCATGATTGGCTGTTAGCGTGTCACTCACACTGATCAGTGATCACTTCCTGCTAGTGCGTTTGTTCATGCAACCAACCTTGCTTTGCAACCTTTGCTT
The DNA here is from genome assembly GCF_033978785.1 of Entelurus aequoreus. Lineage (NCBI taxonomy): Eukaryota > Metazoa > Chordata > Actinopteri > Syngnathiformes > Syngnathidae > Entelurus > Entelurus aequoreus. The sequence continues at coordinate 13,770,653 of NC_084753.1, read as the reverse complement.
TCTTCTGGCAAAAAAAAAAAAAAATTTTTATCAAATGCATTTTTTATTATCGTTTATATTGTATTATATTGATCTTGTTTTATTTCCCAACCCAAATAATGACCAATTTTATCTTTACAATATGGTAAGTGCTAAAATACTAGAAGTGGGCCCAGGGTCTTACTTTGGACACCCCTTTTCTACCACATGTTGATCCACAACCGCTAACCCTGTTCCATCTTTCAGGGCCCTGGGTCTTTCCTAGCATCACCCATCAGAGACTCGCCCGGGCCGCCACCTGGTTCAGGACTCCATGATCCACTTTTCCCTCCAGGACTTCACGGCCGCCTGCCACCCGGCGGGCCCTACAGACCCCCAAGACCGCCTCTCTACCATCCAGCCCCGGGACACCACGGCCCTCCTCCAAATGTGCCTCTCCCTCCTCCTGGACCCCCGTTACCAGCCAACGGGCACCCAGGTATGCCTCTGCCAGGACCCATGGGAGGAGAGTTTGGACCTCGTCCTGCCAACGGACACACATTCCACCCCAGGCCTGGTCCTGGCCATGCCATGGACCCTCGAGGTCCACTTCCTCCACACTTCCGTCCGCCTCTGCCTCCTCATTTTGGGCCAATGCCCCTGCTGCACGGTACTGTATATCCCTGTTGTTTTTGGTGTAACCGAATGCAAAACTCTCACTGCTGTACTGTCTCTTTAACACAGGTCCTCGTGGAGTCATGGGACCTCGCCCACCTTTCCCTCCTGAGATGCGCTTCCCAGGACCGCGCAACCACATGCGGCCACCGATGGACCTGCCACACCATGGTCACCCGGGGGCTCGCACCGGTCAGGACCCGCCCCCAAAGCAGGAGGCCTCTCAGGACTCAGCAAGGTCAGCCATGGTCGAGCCTTAAAAATGCAACCAACTATGGCAGTGAACTTGAACACTCCCCACAAAGGTGAAATCTATATTCCATGAAATAAAAACAGAAAAGATATTTATAAAAAAAAAATGGTCCTTACATTAAAGCGTCATAAAGATCATGTGGGAAATTCTATATACTTAAGAGCTGAGGGAGTTGCCACTTTTTTAAAACACTTTATTGTGCAATAATGTGCGCAGTAATTTGCGTTCTTTAAAAAAAAAAATATAACAATGATTTTTAAGAGGGTTTTTTTAAATGACATTTCCTGTGGAAATTTTTTAAAAGGGGGAAAAAGGAGATTTAGCTCAACATTTCAGGATCAACCATTTTTTTCAAAGCAAACTTTCTCTGGAGCTGATTGTAAAGCAAATGTGTTCATTTGATGGCCAGATGTATAACTTATTTTACTATGTTGCTAGAACCTTTTTTAAGAATAAACAATGCAAAAACTCTTGGTCTTAACTTGAATACAATTCACCTACAAGACTGATTTTACAGCACTGCACAAAAAGCGAGTATTTTTTTGGATTCACAATCCCTGTACAAGACAAGAACACATCTTTCTTTTTATTATGCATTCTAATCCACAAAGTGCGGCTACTGGAAATACCCTATTCCGCCTTTTAAAAACATCCAAAAACTGCCACCAGCACTCCATTTACATGTCGTGACCTAAATAGTAACCAAGTATTAGCGATATTGTTATTCTAAGCGCTAACGAAGACAAACGTTTTTTAGAGGACATGTGATCACAGAGAGCTAACCAGCTTATGATGCTATATTGACATATTGAGCTGCTGCATCGCCTCGGAGTTGGTGAAAATTAATTCTAGTCTATAAATCATGCCTCTCACCAGGATAGTAGAAGGTTGTGGACATAAACCAAGAAGTTGGTCAACTTTGACATTCAACTTCGACCCGGAAGTTTGCGAGAAAGACGCTCGTTTGCTGCACTTTTTTTTTTTTTTTTTTAAACCTGTGAGGATTTTGATGAATTTTTCTAAACAAGAAAATATGAACATCAGTCTGCATCCTAGTGAAAGCAGACTTTGTGCAGTAAGTTATTGTTTATTATGTTTGAATTTGTTGTTTAGCACTTAGCAATACTGCTACTTGCTGGATCTGCTTATTAATCATCTTCTAAAACTTGTAGATCATCCCCATTATATTAAGGCTAAAAAATAGAAGGTTCTGGATAATTTTTCCCAAAGTAGTCTTTGTCTCACATGAAGTCTGCCATGATTAGTGGTGTTGTTGAAAAGTGAATGTTGTGATGAAATCAATACGCCGCTGTATGCTTAAAATGAGCAAAATACTTAAGTATTACATGTTATGAATGTGTCTGTTACATTACAGCAATGATGGAGGTTTTTGTATGTTTTTAGAGCGCTTTATAGGCAAAATAGAGCAACTCTCATTGACTCCATTGTTACTTTTGCTAGCGTTTATTTACGAGTTAGAATGCATTAAAAAAAATTTAAAAGTTAAAACGTGTGTGCTCATCTTACAGAAAGGATTGTGAATGATAGGCAAAATTCCAAAAAGTGCAGTTCTCCTTTAAGGGACAATTTGATAAAAATAAACCATGAATGTATTTAGGAGTCAATGTACAGAGCTATCATCTTCAATTGAATATACATAGCCAAGCATGAGTGATAACTCAATGACGACAACCTTCTTCTTTTTATACGCATACTTTACTGAGGGAACACAATAACAAACCGGCCACTGCCGTTCACATAACAGACTAAACACCGGAGCCCATAGAGCAATGCATGCTGGGAATTACCGTAAATACACTAAAAGAGTGTACCATAATAATGCGCAATGCAAAAACAGAACATTTACAATCTCCCATTTTTTCTTTTTAGTTTTTTTAACACAAAAAATCACAGTCTATTATTAATGTCCATAAGTATAAAAATGTAAGAACATGGTGATCAACAAAAAAACTTATACAAAAAAAACTGTCCACAAAAGAATAGTCTCTATTCCAGTTTCTACTCTCCAACACTGAGTGCCTTTAGGAGCTGAAGTGCGGATGCACCTCGTTTTGTCAAACAGTCAGCTAGCTGCTCTCCAGTAGGTGCCCAGAGAATCTGTTGAATTCTTTTACACTGAAGAAGTTCTTAATGATGCCACTTATTTCAAGGCGGAGCCTTTTCTCTGTCACTGACTTAGTAGACTTGATGGCGTCTGCAAGGGAGTGGTTATCAGTGACACACACTATTGGTAAGACATACATTCCCTGTGGTAAGTTCTGCATGAAGGTCAGATAAAGAAATGGCACTGTCAACAGCATCGGCAAGGGCAAGAGTTTCTCCAGCAAGAGTGCTCCGTACGACTCTTCTGATCTTTTTTGACTGCCAATACACAGGGGAGAATCTTCCTTCCTCACCCATCAGCAGAATGAGATGTCCCCCTTGAGTGCCTCCATCTGTAAGGTTTCCCAGCGAGGCGTCGCAGAACACTACTAGCTTTAGAGAACTGTCTTTTCCCAGGTTCTGAAACTTCAGTGTCACATGTTCTGATTTCAATTTTCTCACCACCTTGTTTGTGTCATGTAAAGTCTGCACAGTAGCATGTTTTATGTTAGCTGCAAGGACACATGTATCAAACATAATATCCGGTCTACTTTGTCTGGCAACCCACAGAAGTTGACCTATTTTTGATCTCAGGTCATCAATTTCACTTTCAGTCAAAAGAGCATCCCGTCTCATGGCTCTGGAGATGTCTATGTGAATTGGCTGGAGATTCTGTATGTAATTGTCTTGATGCATACATGTTACTCCATTTGCAGTGACATACTCCATGCCTACATAGCGAAAGCTGTCATGTTCTTCTCTGCCCACTTGAAAGGCAGATTGCAGGTGAGGGATTACAGTTGTTGTCAAAATCTGTGAACCACCCCAGATGAAATCATCAACATGACAAGCAAGCACCCCAGACACATTACAATCTTTATCCAACCAATAAAATATAGCAGGGTCAATTTGTGACATCTTTCCTCCAGGTTGCAACATTGTTTCTTTAACCCTATTGTACCAGTACAGTGATGCATCATTTAGTCCATAAACACATTTGTTTAGCTTCCATAGAGTTCCCTCACTCTTGGCTTCAGGTGGTGGACGGACATAGATGTCTCGGGATAACTCATTTCCTTGAAGGAATGCTGACTTAATGTCCATAGAGTGGGGTGTCCATCGGTTTTGACATATCACAGACATGAGTAGTCTTAAGAGACTCTGAGGCACATGTTGGCGAGTCTTTTGGGAGATCTTTTGTGTTTAGCTCTTCAAATCCTCTCGCCACTAGCCTTGCTTTTGGAACTATGCCGTCTGGTGTGTCTTTGAGTGTACACACCCATCTTGTGGAAATGCATTTTTGTCCCATGTTTTTTACTTCATCAAACACACCGTGTTTCTCCCAGTTACTGATTTCAGTAAGTTTAGCTGATTCAAATGACACATCCTTTGTAACAAGTACATCCTTGTGATCAGATGGCTGTTCCACCCTGTCCAATGACTGAATCTGCAGTGTGTCAACCTGTGAAAGGTCAGCTGACCTTGTTGTGCCAGTGAGGTTAACTGGCTCAGTGTACTCCAGATTGTACCAGTTCTTGTGTTTTCCAGTTGCCTTTCCCGCTCGACCTAGCACTTTTGCTGTGTGTGAAATTCCAGTGTCTCTTTCCACATACTTAATGAATTGTCCTGCCTTTAGATTCATACTATGGTCTGTTCTTATGATAGAAGGTTGTCTGTCAGATGGATCATTATCTTGCTCATTGCTGTCTCTGTCATTATTAGAGCTCCCTGCCGCATTCTCTGTGTTAGGCACACTGTCTCCATCACTAGATACAGTATTGGGTAGATCTTCAACATGTTCAATGCCACATTCTGCTGCATTAAGTTCTGTCTGGCTTACTTGGCTGTCACGAGACGTGTCAGTGTAGTGATCTGTGGCCTTGCGCAGTCTATAGCGATGCACCCGGACATAGGAGCCTCCATGTCTAACAAATATTACCACCCCGTCTCGTCCAATTACCACCCCAGGGCCTTTCCATTCATTGCAGTCCATTCTTTTGTAGTACACTATATCTCCAGTTTCGTAGTATTCATCTGTGCTGCGAAGCTGTGTGCGCAGAGCTCTCCTGATTCTCTGAGCACTCTGCCTCAGTAAACGCTGTCCTTGCTTCATGTAATGCTGAAATGTGCTGTCCTACCCATTTACTCATGGTAGTGCCCTCCAGGGCAGGTGGTTTATCAACCAGCACAGAAAGTAGGTTCGGGTTTTGTCCAAACACCAGCTGGTATGGACTAAATCCATGCACATTGTGCATTGTATTCTTTGCCATCAAGGCCCAATCTAGGGCTGTTTTCCAGTCACAAACACTGCTTTTCTTCACTTTTAACAGGATCTCTGTAAGGGTCTGGTTATGTCTTTCCATCAATCCATTACTCCATGGACTGTAGGCAGCAGTGGTTTTCACTTCAATATTAAAGTTCTCAGCCATGTCCCTCATTTCCTCGTTATTGAATTCACCTCCATTGTCACAAAAAATCTTAGATGGGGCTCCATGAACACTCACCCAGGAATGAATAAAGTGCCTCACAATTTCACTGGATTTTTTTGTTGTAACAATGCTACCAGCACTGAACCTGGTGAAGTGATCAATCATGTGGAGGTACCACACATTTGGTTCTAGCTCGTGTAGATCTAATGCCACAGTTTCATTGTATGTTGAAGCCATTGGTAGACCAACTGATGGCTTTGGTTTGGGCTTGTTGTACTTGAGACATGTTTCACAGCTACTTACAATGTCATTCAGAATAGTAACACTCTCATCATCATTACTTCCAGCACTAATTAGTAATTTTTTGAGTTTATCAACTGAGGCATGTCCGAACTGCTTGTGAAGTTTCACCAATACTTTGAGTTATTCATCTTTACTCATGCCATCTCTTATGGCCAGAACTTCATCAGTTTGGGGTTCATTCTCACGGGTGGCTGTGCAATCTCTGTCCACTATGTTTACACAGTAGTGTCCTGAGGATGTAATCTCAAGAGGCACTGGTTTCTGAAACATTGTGGCTTTATCATTCTCAATGTCAAGCACTGCTTTTGCCCTCTTAAGTGACGTTTTACTTAGTAGTAAAGGAATGTTCCATGAGACCACCTCAGTCTTTATGTGGCACCTGGTTTGTCCTATTTTTGCTGGGACTTTTACTTTTTTTATGGAATGAACAACTTGTCCATCACCAAACTTAAAGGCCTACTGGAAGCCACTACTACCGACCACGCAGTCTGATAGTTTATATATCAATGATGAAATCTTAACATTGCAACACATGCCAATACGGCCGGGTTAACTTATAAAGTGACATTTTAAAATTCCCGGGAAATATCCGGCTGAAACATCGCGGTATGATGACGTATGCGCGTGACGAAGTCAGAGTAACGGAAGTTATGGTACCCCGTAGAATCCTATACAAAAAGCTCTGTTTTCATTTCATAATTCCACAGTATTCTGGACAACTTTTGCAATTTTTTTAATGAACAATGAAGGCTGCAAAGAAGACAGTTGTAGGTGGGATCAGTGTATTAGCAGCGGACTACAGCAACACAACCAGGAGGACTTTGTTGGAGTGCTAGCCGCCGACCTCACCTTGACTTCCTACGTCTCCGGGCCGCCAAACGCATCGGGTGAAGTCCTTCGTCCTGCCGATCGCTGGAACGCAGGTGAGCACGGGTGTTGATGAGCAAATGAGGGCTGGCTGGCGTAGGTGGAGAGCTAATGTTTTTAGCATAGCTCTGTGCAGTCCGGTTGCTAAGTTAGCTTCAATGGCGTCGTTAGCACAGCATTGTTAACCTTCGCCAGCCTGGAAAGCAACCGTGTATTTACATGTCCACGGTTTAATAGTATTGTTGATTTTCTATCTATACTTCCAGTCAGGGGTTTATTTCTTTTGTTTCTATATGCAGTTAAAGCAAGATGCTATCATGTTAGCTCGTAGCTAAAACATTTCGCCGATGTATTGTCGTGGAGATAAAAGGCACTGAATGTCCATTTCGCGTTCTCGACTCTCATTTTCAAGAGGATATAGTATCCGAGGTGGTTTGAAATACAAATCTGTGATCTACAATAGAAAAAGGAGAGTGTGGAATCCAATGAGCCAGCTTGTACCTAAGTTACGGTCAGAGCGAAAAAAGATACGTCCATCGCTGCCTCTCAAGTCATTCACTGTAACGTTCCTCATCTACGAATCTTTCATCCTCGCTCAAATTAATGGGGTAATCATCACTTTCTCGGTCCGAATCTCTCTCGCTCCATTGTAAACAACGGGGAATTGTGAGGAATACTAGCTCCTGTGACGTCACGCTACTTCCGGTACAGGCAAGGCTTTTTTTTATCAGCGAGCAAAAGTTGCGAACTTTATCGTCGATTTTCTCTACTAAATCCTTTCAGCAAAAATATGGCAATATCGCGAAATGATCAAGTATGACACATAGAATGGATCTGCTATTCCCGTTTAAATTTTAAAAAATCATTTCAGTAGGCCTTTAAAAGCTCTTCTACTCTGTGTATTTTCAATTTTTTTCTTGTCACTCTCCTTCAGTGTATGAATGTAATTCTCCAGCCATTTTTCACCACAGACTGTTCTGGTGCATGCAGTGTCAATTACAGCTGAACCTAAGGCTTCTACCATGAATATTTCAGCATCAGAAACTGACTCTTTAGAAAACAATGTAACATTGCACTCTTCAATTGTTTCTGTCTCTGCATTTTCCTCTGTCATCTTTACATGTTCAGCCTTATTTGGGCAGTCCTTAGCCCAGTGAAATGTACTCTGGCAAATAGCGCACTTAGATCTTCTGCCAAACCTATCCAGTGGGTTTGAGCCAGTCAATGGCGCCCTCTTTTGGTCGGGTTGGGAACGAAATTTCCTTCAGTCTCTTTTCCTTTGATCCACATAAAAAGCAACATCTTCGCGCATGTGAATTCCCCCGCTGCATGTGGGCGGCTGCACATTGTCTCCAAAAATCCTTTTTAAAGCTGACTTGATGCTTGCAAATGTAAGTGTTGAACAAGCTGTAAGCGCAAGCTGTTTATCTTTAACATCGAGAGTGGCTGTATCCAACAACTTGAATGCCAAAACAGCGTCGGGAAGAACCATGTCAAATTTGCGCATTTTGTTGTACCTCTGCTCGAACTGAACGATGTAATCCACCATGGAAACTTCGTTTTCTCTCCGAATCTTGTCAAAGTCCGTGTATGCATCATAAGCTCTGTCCTTTTCTTCTTTTAAGAATACAATGCCTTTACAAGGGTCTTCATCCCGTCATCTTTGTTCAAATCATCCGCAGGTATTTCCAAAGCTGTATCTCTAGCTCTCCCCCTCAGTGAGAGAGCAACAGCTAATGCTTGTTTCTCCTTATCCAGATCGGTAACACGTATCCACATTTCAACCTCATTTTTCCAGATCTCATGACTTCTTTTCTTCAAACGCAGGAGGGACTCTGTAGTTAGCGTTGTTAGACATCCTCTGCTACCATTGATAACTCAATGACGACAACCTTCTTTTTATACGTATACTTTACTGAGGGAACAAACCGGCCACTGCCGTTCACATAACAGACTGAACACCGGAGCCCGCGCATAGAGCAATGCATGCTGAGAATTACCGTAAATACACTAAAAGAGTACCATAATAATGCGCAATGCAAAAACAGAACATTTACAATGAGTACTGCCAGTGCTGAACAAAAATCCACAAAACGACTCGATGCACTCATTTCTTAAAATGCCTTTTCTCTTTATTAGAAATGAATGTTTGATAAAATTGCCCTGTCAGTCACACTTCACACATTCAGTTACCGCACCTTCATTTGTTAGCATATCTTACAAGTCATTTGCAGTCCTGGACATTGGAACATTACAAAAATAAAATCTAAAATCAAGTATATGGAACACGTCTTCCACACAAGACCGTAATAATTCAGACATCCATTCTTTTTCAAATAAAAAGTCACTGCATTTCTGGGGGGGGTTGCTGTTAAACATCTGGGTTAAATATGTACGATCACATGCAAACGTTGCATTTGGTTGACTCACTGCTGCATTTGTGCATAAAAATGTGAAATTCGAATGAAGTTGATGCTTTTAAAAATACCATATATCAATATCATTCTTCATTGAACAAATGTAAGTGCTGCTTCTGGAATCCAATTACAGCCATTACAGCCTTGTGTGCCAACAGAAGTAAAAACACTCAAATTATCTTGGACTATATTTTGTAACGATATGGAGAATTTGTCATCAACCAAATACATTAGCACCACACGGTATGAAACTTTGTGGACGGGCAAAATGTTACTTATTTTAACTGCAATTTAATTTTAAAATTACAGTAGACCATTTAACTTTTTTTTAATATATCAATTTGGCCAAAGGGAAGGGCTTGTTTTATTTGTTTTCATCATTAGTCAAGTTATTAAATTTGATAAATGGGGAAAGTTCTAAAGTATTTTAGGTTTAAATGATTGAATACTATTTTATATAAACTGGGATACTTTTACATACATTTACACTGCATTTGTTAAAGAGACTCAACTTTAATGCACTTATCCTTATATATATGCTGTATTTATAGAATTTGTAGGTTAATAAAAACACAATCAAATATTTTAAAATGTATTTTAGTAGTAGTTTTACAATTTGAATGAAGCAGAAATTAGTATCATTTAATTGATTAAAAAAATTAAAAATCACTGATTATGAAAATTGAAGAAAAGGGCAGTGTTTGAATCAGGACCAATTAAATACATTTTTTGCTTAATTTATTCATAATAAAATGCTTAAACCAGGACGTTACATGGATTTATCGTTTGTCAAAATTAGAAAACATTAACAAATCTCACCTTTGAGCTTCATTTTTAATAATCTGTCTTGAGTTTTGTAGAGAACAATACACTTAATTTTGCACCTGTAACCGGATTCAGGCCAGGTCACAAGTCCATGTTTTGGCAGCATCGTTTTCTGATGTTTTACAGGATCCCGTTTCAAAGTCCAACAGTGCAAACAAAGACAAGCACCTGGCGCTGTGCTTGAAGGAAGACTGTCAATGAACTGAAAACACATAACTGTTTTACAGCAAGCCAAAAAGGGAATGTGAGGGTTCATTTGAAAGAAAACACGTACAGTAGATCCTCGCTGTTCGCAGGGGTTACGTTCGCAGAACCCCTTCAGAGAATGGTGTAAAATCCTGAATGGGCAGACCCATGAAAACTGTAAAAATGCCCATTTTTAATTAGCCTAAAGCAAACCCTATATTATGCCTCGGTTAATAAACATTACAATGACAGTATTGTACTTATAAACATTACAATAAAAGTATTGTTCTTATAGTCTTGTGGAGGAAATTAATTTGTGAGGCAGCGAGAGGATCTACAGTACTGTTGGAACAACATTTTGGCTGGGTTCCCATCACTTTCCACAAATCGTCTTGGAAAACAAGAACATACTTTGATTTAACGGTGCTGTGTTCTAGCTGTCCTTGTGCAAGGTTTGATGCAGATGAAGATAAAGTGGCTTCTTTGTTAGAAGCTGCAGTTTCTTCCTCCTAAAGTCTGTGGGCTTCTTGTACCTGCAATTGCCCAAACACAAAAATGGCCATTTTAGGTCATTTATCAACAACACAGTGGGAACAAAACCGATGTTGGAATAGTGGCAGGTTTTTAATTATATGGTGAGTTGGGGCTGCACGATATAGACCAAGGGTTCTTAACCTCTTTGACCTCAGGGCCCAACTTTTCCTCAACAGAGGGGCCTGGGGCCCACTCAAATATTCACTATTATGTTAGATCTACTATGGACTGGACTTTCACAATATTATGTCAGACCCACTCGACATCCATTGCATCCGGTCACCCACATATGCGGTCCTCTCCAAGGTTTCTCATAGTCATTCACATCGACATCCCATCGGGGTTGTGAGTTTTTCCCTTGCCCTTATGTGGGCTCTGTACCGCGGATGTCGTTGTGGCTTGTGCAGCCCTTTGAGACACTTGTGATTTAGGGCTATATAAATAAACATTGATTGATTGAATATTACCACTCAATAAGTAATCTTACTCTTAAACAATTATACCTAACCTACTTACAGTTCAACAGGATAAACCTTGTCTAATGATATGAAAACATGTGTTAATCAAGGCTTAGGTCAGGCTGATTACAAAATAAATACTAATCAAATATACTGCAAAAAAAGGGGCTCATAAAAACTGATAAAATACATTTACATACAATTACAGTGCTAAAATTAATTGTAACGAAATTAATAACAAATGATATTTTATGTTAACTAAACTGTCAAAAAAATTAAAGGTGAAATGAAAGTAAAGCTTCACCACTTAAGTCATATTCTTTGCGCTTAAACTTGTATGACTTTATCTCCAGACATCTTCTGTTTGTTTGATATTATTACTGCCACAAGTGGTGGAAAAGTAATACAACGGAGTACCCTGAGAAATATTTGTTGGCAGCCCAACGGTAAAAAACAATGACACATATTTGGCCGACAGAGATTTGAAGACTATCGTCATATCATGATAATGCATGTGGATGACACATTCTAGTTGTATCCCGCAAATTTGACAGCATCCCTAACAGCGACTAACGTCCCTCCACAGTGCAAAGCCGCTTCCAAGTCAGTAATCCTTGCCTCCATGACGACAAGTAAAGCATGTTTCTTACAAGTACCATCCATCATCACTGGAGGATGAGTAATAGTTTAACAATAGTTAAATGCCACACTACACACCATTGAAGGAAGGATATGCCAACTGCTAAGCTGGAGCTCTTGTATTTAAACAGGGGTAGACAGATTGATACAAATATCATGATCACTAAATCAGTTATTGTTTGTTACCGTTTACACACTCAGAAAATAAGTCCCTGGACACAAGAGGATGAACCAAAGGAATTAAATCAGACAATAGCAGTTTTTGCCTATGTATAGTTATTTTTCACTATTGACTTTATTTTGTTCAAAATGTGTAAAAAAAAAAAAAGAATATCATTTGAAATATTTAATTGATATTGTTAAACCGCCATGTGTTTTTTTTCTCTAATTAAAATTGTGATCATAAATTGAATCAGTAATCTTGAAAATTTGAAGTGTCATTATTGATATGGCCAATACTGCCCCTTTGAGTACTGTACTTGGTCTTCATTGATACCAAAATCTGTAGTATCGGCCAATAGGTGCTTATTGGATTTGAACAGAAGTGTAGATGGAAACATGTTACACCAGAAAGTCACCAGATATTTTTTTATCAATGTGCAAGTAGATAAATAGTTTTTAAGAAATTACGCAATATGTTACTAAGTACGTCAGCAGCTAATGCAGTTAAAGGCGGATTTTTATGAAACTTGTAGGAAATTAGTTAAGGAACAAGTGAGTACATTTTGGGGCTGATCCGGATAATTTCTATTGTTTTAAATTACGTCTACGTTATGGGCCTCAACTTTTCTGTGTGTGAATGCTCGCATCCCCGACTCCACCCATAGAGATAAAGACAGTGAGTGACGGATAAGGGGGTTCACTCAATTTCTTTTATTTCGCTTTAGATAACTCAAAATGTTATAGGCAACTGTTTATCTACTTTTCAGGAAATGTCAGAAATAGGATGAAAAACAAGTGATTACATTTTGGGGCTGATCCGGATCAGAACTTTACTATTGGGACATAAGGCCTAGCGGAGGTCAGCGCTCGCCTAGTTCTTGATTGGTTCAGTTGCCGTCAGACGTTTTTCAAAAACTGTAAAGAGATTTATTATAAATAAATTTTTTATCTTGATTATGTGGCATATGCGTCAATCAGGGCATAAAATGGGCTTGGTGTGGTGTGACTCACAGTTCAATCACGATGGGTCCAGGCTTGATCTCGTCCATTTCCAGGAAGGCAAAGCATTTTGTGCTGGTGAACCTCTTTTTGGGTTTGTAGTGCTTGAATTCAAAGAAAATGGCTGCCCCTGCAGATGAGAAATTATTGGGATTAGGTCATTTACGGATTTTGTGTTTTGAGATGACATGTTTGGTGAAAATCTGGATAAAAATGCAAAGTGTAATAGCCCTATTACATAATGGGCATAGAACCAGGAAGTACTTTTGAGGAACTCGCTATTCAGTTGTGAGTTTATTCACGGCCAATGAGTGCTACCTCCTAACCCATCATTTAAAAAACACTTTGGTCTAATATGTCTTCCTGCGTAAAACAGCACATTGTAAGAGACACAACTAGCTGTCAGCCGGGGGACAAAAGATAAATACAATGTCAGCCAGAGGGGGTTGGCATTAAAAGTCATTAGTCATATGCACACAAAAACAGAGTTCAGGACATTTGTACTTTTACGGGTTGTCTGTCATTTCTGAGGGGTCTTGACAGAACCTGGAATCGTATAAGGAGCAGGCCTTGCTGTGATCACAATCATCACTTTTATGCATAATTAATGTTAGTAATACAGAAGCATCGACACATGATGGAACACAAGCAGTGATACGGGTGTCTCTCAAAGCCTCCACGTAAATAAGGTAATTGTTACTATTTCGCTCGCTGACCAGAGTTGCGCGTTCAACATTGCTTTTTGCACAGCCTTTCGTTTGAAAAAAATAAATACATTTGCTATTAATTTTTTTTTGCTTGTCAAATGTGACTTTTTTTGCAGTAGATGACTGATGACTATTATGAAACACACAGTATCAGTGCAGTGTCAATACAGCTAGTGAGTGTGCCATTTACACATTACTACAGACAAGGTTTCATACTTTTAAGACTTAAGTTGTGTTTTATCGAATATTTCAGTTTGAAATATTGCATAGTTTGTGTTTTTGCCATAAAAAGAGGGTTTCCTTTGACAACAAGGGTATAAAACATGAAATAACAAAAACTTAATATCAACAGATCTAAGTTGATCTAAAAATGTAAGCATTCAATCTTAATGTATAAATTACTTAACACTTTTATGAGTAAGACCCTTGAGGGTCCAAGGGACCTGCAATGTGGATTTTCATTAAATATGGTCAATGCACAAAATTCATTGACTCAAAATCAATGTTATTAATTATTGATGTATTAAAGTCTCCAATCACTTCACATTAAATATTTAACGTTTTAATTTGTGTGAGAAATAATGCATTTGTTTTTGCCATAGAAAAAAGGGGTAAAAAAATATAATATATCAATGGATATATCTGAAGTTGATATAAAAATGCAAGCATTTTTAAAGTATAGAAAAATATTGAATGATTTGCTTTTAACACTTTTATCAGTGGGACCCTTGAGGGTCCAAGGGACCTATAATGTGGATTTTAATTAAAAAACGATAAATGCTGAAAAATAATTATGAATCACAATCAATGTTATGGATTATTGCTCTATTTTGGGCTCCAATGACTTCACATTAGATGTTTGAGTTAACATTTTTTATGGGAAATATTTCATAGTTGTGTAAAGTGTTTCTCTTTACAAAAAGGGTTTTGCCATAAAAGTGTTTCTTTGACCAAAAGGGTATAAAACCAAACAAAAAAATAAACTTAAATAAATAAATCTGAAGTTGATCTAGAAATGTAAAAGCATTCAAAGTCAAAATCAATGTTATGGATTATTGACCTATTAAAGGCTCCAATTACTTCACATCAAATATTTGACTTTTTAATGTTTATGGGGGGAATACTGTATAATTTGTGTTTTTGGCATAGAAAAAATGGCATAAAACAAAAGAAAATAATAAAAACCTAATATCGGATAGATCTGAAGTTGATCTAGAAATTTAAGCGTTCAAAGTATAAAAATATATTAAAATGACTTAACACTTTAGAGTGGGACCCAAGGGACAAACAATGTGAATTTTTATTAAAAACGGTCAAAGCTCAAAAATAATTACGAATCAAAATCAATTTTATGAATTATTTACCTATTTTGGGCTCAAATGACTTCACATTAAATGTTTGACTTTACATTTTTTATGGGAAATATTTCAAAGTTGTGTAAAGTGTTTCTCTTTACAAAAAGGGCATAAAACAATATTTTTTTTAAACTAAAAAATTTAAAACATTGAGGGATAGATCTGAAGTTGATCTAGAAATGTAAGCATTGAGAGTAAAAATATAAATATATATATATATGACTTCCCTTTAAGACTGATCCCCTTTCACCACATTTTGGTGATCAGATGTTACCTTTGGGTATTTTTTCTAGATGCTTTTGGATCTCCACATCCATGCTGAAATGAATGTAGATGTCTTCCTTCTTGGTAGCGACAGGGGTGTCCTGTGTTGGGTTAAAGTCCACCCCGTTCGAATCTGCGTGCACACAAATCAGATTTTCCCAATAAAAGTGGCATTCGAACACAAGCAGACAAATAAAAACAATGCAATGCGACCAACTGGGGTTCACTACCTTTGACACTAACGGTCATGTAAGGGTCGATGCATTGCCCCGCATCTTTCAGACCAATTTTGTCTATTCTTATCGTCAGGAGCGTCATCCCGGGCTCGGATGGTAACCGTGGCAACAGGGTACCTGCAAATTGAGACACACTATGTTCATCAATACATTCCTGTTTTGATACCGGTTGTCCTCATTACAGGTTACTTGACCAGGGGTGTCCCGATACAACTTTTTCACTTCCAATACGATACCGGTATTAATCTGATACCAGTAACGATCATTATGCATACTTTTGTGTAGTGGTGTGGAATGTGGGAAAATATTTGATCAGGTGAAATTACTCTGAACAATGGTAGGTATGAAAAACACCGATTTATGCTTTTAAAGTTGAGTGGAAATGTTTTTTGGCTACACTTATTGGTCACAATAATTCATTGAGTAAAGCTCGTAACGCAGTAAGTTGAATGATGCGGACACGTTTGTTACTGGATACTCCCTAATACGCTTCTGCTTTGGGGACTATGTGTAAGTAGAATGCAACTATATTTTTTTGATACTTGTTTATATTGACAAATGTGCTGTTTTACACTGCAATATTGTTAATTTAAGGACATGACTAGAGATGTGCCGATTAGCTGATTTTCATTAAAAAAAATAGGTGATCGCCATTGACAATTGATGCTTTTTAATGCTGATCCCCTCTGGCTGACACTGTCTCTTTTTTTTAGTCCACCGGCTAAGCTAAGTAACTAGTTACTAATTGTGTCTCCATTCACAGTATGGAGCACTCCCCTAATCTAAGCTAATAATATTCACCTCCATTATGGCAAATAAACTGCATTTTTAACGTATTATTATCACTGGAGGATGAGGCTAAACATTTTACATGCCGAAAGCAAGCTGGGAGCAGGCATGCTAATAGCTAAACTAGCTTTAGCTAAGGAATACGTGTTTGGTAAAGTTTAAGAAGTGATGATGGCACCACATAGCAGAAAGTAAGCCATAATTACCAGGAAACTAATAAGAGTTATAGACAAGATAATACAACAAATGTACTCGATACATGTAATAATATCAAGGGTGGCATCAGTATACGACTGATTAGATGAATATTTTATTGTCTTAAAATCATTTGTATGTTAATGTTTACAAACTGCCAGCATACATCCCTGGACACGAGAACTTTCAGGGTAAAAAAACAAATAATTTAAAAGTTTAGTAGTTTTTGTTTAGTTCATGTGTACCATTGACTTTGTCTTGCATAAACAATTGTGTACTAACAGAATAATGAACTGGTTTAAATATTGTGTTGATATTGTTACACTGTCATAGCATATATGGAAAAACTGACAGTTAATACACGTGCTTGGTATCGGCCGATCTCACTCATTGATGATCACTATTGGAATCGGCAGCATAAAACATCCCTACTTATTACGCATTTCTAGCTTGTGTGCTTAGCTGTTGTGTAGCTGCTAGTTCCTATAACCTAGCACGGTGTTTTTCAACCTTTTTTGAGCCAAGGCACATTTTTTGCCTTGAAAAAATCCAGAGGCACACCACCAGCAGAAATCATAAACTCAGTTGACAGTTAAAAGTCATTGTCGCAATTGTTGGATATGACTTTAAAGCATAACCAAGCATGCATCACTATAGCTCTTGTCTCAAAGTAGGTGTACTGTCACATCACACCCTTACTTATTTTGAGTTTTTTGCTGTTTTCCTGTGTGTAGTGTTTTAGTTCTTGTCTTGAGCTCCTATTTTGATGGCTTTTTCTCTTTTGTTGGTATTTTCCTGTAGCAGTTTCATATCTTATATTTCCCGCATCTACTTTGTTTTAGCAATCAAGAATATTTCAGTTGTTTTTATCCTTCTTTGTGGGGACATTGTTGATTGTCATGTCATGTTCGGATGCACATTGTGGACGCCGTCTTTGCTGTCGTCCAGCATTCTGTTTTTGTTTACTTTGTAGCCAGTTCAGTTTTACTTTCGTTCTGCATAGCCTTCCCTGGGCTTCAATGCCTTTTCTTTATTTTTGGTTTAAGCATAAGACACCTTTTTTACCTGCATTTACAAAGCCTTTAGCTACCGGCTGCCATCTACTGATATGGAAGAGTATTACACGGTTACTCTGCCGAGCTCTAGACACTCAACAACAACACATCATTTGCAGACTATAATTACTGGTTTGCAAAAACAAATTTCAACCCAAATATGTCCAATTAGATAATCTCCCACGGCACACTGACCTGGCATGTTTACCTTTTGTAAATGACTCGACTAAAAAAGAAGAAATTGTGTGCTTCTTGGAGGACATTTAGATGTTGACTGTCCAGCTTTGCACCGCTACCAGACATTTTACATGCCAGCTGATACCAAGATGATATCATATCATACCTGGACACCCCGTAACCCAGACCGGACATTTTTAGAGTCCGTCCATCGGTCCTACCTTGTACGACTGAACGAAGCGGGCAGGCAAGTAAGAGCGATGAAGCCATGCACGGCACCGACGAAAAGGACAGAAAAAGACAAAGCGATGGCGGGCATCAATGAGACGTTGTGACACAACCAGGCAAGCGGGGAAAAAAATGGCAGCGTATAATTATTTACTTTACACGCTGCAATCAGCAGATGTGAACGTACCGGGAGCTCTGGTGGGGAACGCTTCGGTGGAACCGGCGACGGCTGCGGCATCTTCTTCCTCCAGCTCTAGGTTCTCCTCCTCACCGGGAGCGAGGATTCTTCTGTTAGAGGGGAAATAAATGCTTTTGTCTCATTCTAATCATGCTGGGGCTGGACCATTATGGCCAAAATAATAATCCAGATTACTTTAATATTGTAATCACGATTAATTACACGATTATTCATTAGTTTGAAAACATTAGCATTTATTGTGTCGCCAAAATTCAACTTTAAATATAGTTAAAAATACAGATATAAATTAGTAACAAATAGTAATAAAAATAGATATACATATCAATAGAAATAAAAACAATAAAATTAAGGTTTACCGTTTTAATTATTTTTAATTCGGTTTTTTTAATCTTTTAGACTTATTTTACCACCATGGAGTGTAAGCTTTTTGTGTCAAATAAATGTTTGTCAATCAAATGCAAAAATCCTCACATTTATTGGTGCAATACATCTTTAAAAAATGTTGACCAGTATTGTAGGTGAAAGCATAATTGTGTAAATGTATCAATAACTACATTACAGTCCTTTTCTGAAACCTTATTTTATTTTTGACTGGTTGTGGCACACAGCGCTTTTATTGTGAAGGAGGGAAGTGTGCTTTACTGCTGTTCTCAGCTTGATGAGTAAAGAAAGGACTTAAAACATTTCTTTTTTTTAAAAGAGCGTGACCGTGACTTCCAAGTTGTGACTGCTGTCCTGTTTGTGCATTGATCTTACATCAATGATGTCGTTCACAACAACACAAGCAGATAAGATGTGCTGTGGTTTTTGGATTGTTCTTGCTAGCTTTAGCTTTCGAGTTTCGTCGCTGTTTTAAGTTGGCCGTCTCCATATTGTTTAGTATAGGACGTTTTTTGGGAATGAATGAGCCTTCCCGGACATGATTATTTTCCCAAACAAATGTTCCTTCTCCTCACAAAGACAGCATTTCACTCACATTATGTCAATTTCCCTTAAATATAATTTTTCGTTTAACAGCGGACTCTGTTTTGTTGGCCAATTACGTGACTCCGTCTGCAGGTTACTTCATCACGGAAATCATATGCCTCACTTTTTTGTTGAGTTTAGGGATTATTAATTAGCGCTGTGTCAAATAAAAAGTAGCAACCATGGTGTGATCCCAAAGTTGTAGTAAACGTTTTTTCACTCATACGCTCACTCATCCGTTTCACCGCTACAAGCTCCGGAATTGGCATGCACATTGCACGGCCCATTAATCGTTGTTTTTTTCGATTATTATTTTTTAATGATCGTGAGAAGCCAATAATGGAAATCAAAATCAACATTTTATTAATTGTCCAGCCTTAAAACATGCATGATAACACTGAAAGTATAATTTGTGTGACTTTTTTACTGGGGTGTTAGTTTGCAGTGGTGTACTGAGCGTTTATTTCAATACCGTTACAGAAATAGGAGTAGTACAGTGGAACCTCGTTTTACCAACCCCTCTATTTGCGAACTTTTCGAATTACTAAGTTTTAGGTCGTGGAAAATATGCCTCTGTGTGCGAACAATGTCTCCGTGTACCAAAGCTTCATTCATTCATTCATTTTGTGTCCCGCTGTCCCCTCGTATTGAAGAGACCGAGGAAGACGGTTTTGTACCACAGCAGGTTTTTAATGATCACAAGAACAGACTTTCTTGGGAAACGAAGCCAATGGTGACTTAGTTCACAGCAGAGTAGAAAGACTTCCTCTCGTTCAGCTGTGGCTCGTTTCAAAAGAATACTCACACACACAGCCCCTCCCTTCTCTTTCCTTTCCTTTCTGGACCTTTCCCGACATGTTACTGTACTTTAAAGTTGAGTTTACTTGTTTAAATGTTTAACAACGTAGCAACGTGCTTGTTAAAGTTAAGGTTTTTTTTCATTTCTGATGGTTTGTGAAGGCACCAAAGGGGCTTCTGTATGGGTGCGCATGTTGGCAGAGCAACGCATAAAGGAAAATTCAGCTTGTCAATTTGGCTTGTTAATAAAGAGAATGTTGAGCCATCACCCCCTTGTTATGTTTGTTTGACATACGGTACTGTATAGCACTTTATATTGTGTTCAAAGTCTACAAGTCTTCACTAAAATATGAACTTTTGTCGAGACTGGAACACATTATTCATATTTACATTGTTTCTAATGGACAAATTTGCGTTTCGATTTTGACATCTTCTATCAACACAGTGGGCCTAAAATCCCCTCCAAAACCTAAACTCCAGGTAGGGAAATAGCGGAACCTGATTTATAAACCCCTCATTCTACGAACTTATCGATTTACGAACCAAAGACTGCATGAAAATATGCTTTGGTGTAAAAACATTTCATCCACTCATTTTTGTGCCTGTAGGTGTAGGGCATGGGTGTCAAACTCTGGCCCGCGGGCCAAATTTGGCCCTTGAGGCGATATCAAATTAACACTAAAGCTGGCCCGCTGATCCTCCCGGGAGTCTTCCAAACGCCAGCCAGCCAGCCCAACGAGTGCTGGCCCAGTCACATAACATGTGCGGCTTCTGCACGCACACACATTGGAATGCAACGCATACTTCATCAACCACGATACAGGTCACACTGAGGGTAGCCGAATACATTTTTTAACACTATTAGAAATATACGCCACACTGTGAATCCACACCAAACCAGAACCCTTTGCAGCACTAACTCTTCCGGGACGCTACAAGGTGTGTGTGTGTGTGTGGGGGGGGGGGGGGGGTTTTGTGGTAGCGGGGGTGTATTTTGTAGCGTCCCGGAAGAGTTAGTGCTGCAGAGGATTCTGGGTATTTGTTCTGTTGTGTTTATGTTGTGTTACGGTGCGGATGTTCTCCCGAAATGTGTTTGTCATTCTTGTTTGGTGTGGATTCACACTGTGGCGTATATTTCTAACAGTGTTAAAGTTTTTTATACTGGCACCCTCAGTGTAACCTGTATCGCTGTTGATGAAGTATGCGTTGCATTCGCTCGTGTATGCGTACAGAAGCCGCACAGGACTGTGACTGGTTCTGAACGATGTTAGAATGGATGAAAAGCGGACGTGATGATAGCTCGTACTGTACGTTAAAGGTTAATTTGTTCAGCCTTGGCCCACAGCTTTGTTCAGTTTTAAATTTTGGCCCACTCTGTATTTGAGTTTGACACCCCTGCTGTAGGGCATCCATTTGTGCCCGGCAGCACATCTGTTATGGGCGGGCTGATCGATCTCCGGTGCTCAGTCAGTCAGCACAGCAGTGTTTGCTTGCTCAAAATGATTTCAAAGAAAGCAATGGACAAGCCATGTGTGGTTTGAAACATTCAGGGAGCATTCACAGCGTTGTCGACACTGACTCCCTTCCGCTGAACGCCAAGAAGATTAACTGACAAGGTAAAGTGGATCTTGTTTTTTATTCTTAATCATTGTAGCGGCCTGGCTGTTAAAGGTAAGAAGTTTCGTGATTTCAAACCGAGTGCACCACAGTGCTAGTGACAGTGTGTGTGTGTCGGCAGTGTGGCTGAAAATGAGGACAGCTAGTTGTTGTTTTGGCTTTGTTATGGAATAGAAAGTTGATCCGTCACCCTCTTGCTATGTTTGTTGGATATACAGTACTGTACAGCGCTTTATATTGTGTTCAAAGTGTACACACTTACTAAAATATGGACTTTTGTCGCGGCTGGAACCAATTATTCATGTTTACATTGTTTGTTATGGAGAAATGTGCTCCAAATTACTAACTTTTCCATTTCATCATGCTACATCACCTCTTGTGCTGCGAATACGAGGTTCTGTACTCCAGTGAAAATATGTCATTATTGTGTAATAAACAAAGATGGAATACAGTGAGACTCACAATGAAGGCTTCCTTTACCTTAAGGGCACCGGCTGGACGTCGAAGGGAAATTCTTTGTTGAACGTCAGCAGGTTTTTGATAACTGTACAAAAAAAGGACGAAGACGTGCAAAAAGGACATTAGAATGAGAAGACTCGGTAAGATGCCATTTACTTACTGCTCTCCAGTTTCTTTAAGTCTTCCAGCTTGAACTCTTCTGTTGTTTGTGTGCACTGAAAACACAACACATGTTCTACATCGTCATGTTGGGATGATGTGGTCACGATTAATGTCATTACTCTTAATATTTATTTGAACCGGGCTTTTTCCAGGGTGGAATCACTATACATTGTTGTATTTGGCCTTTTCTAATGTTTTTGTATATTAAATGAATCTGTCATTAAGGTTGCTTGTCTCCAGTAGTGTCCAATATTATAGAGGGGCAAATGGGACAAAGTGTAATAAATAATTGCTCAAATGTGTCATTATGATTGGATTTATTAATTAAATGTGTTATTCAATGTGCCATTTTTTTTATTGTAAAAGGTAATGTACTTATTTAATCATTTAATTAATTATTTCAATATTTAATTATTTATCTTATTTATCATCGACGTCCCATTGGGGTTGTGAGTTTTTCCTTGCCCTTATGTGGGCTCTGTACCGCGGATGTCGTTGTGGCTTGTGCAGCCCTTTGAGACACTTGTGATTTAGGGCTATATAAATAAACATTGATTGATTGATCTAATCATGAATTAGTTACTACATGATTTCCTGGTCAAATATTCGATTGAGGATTCAATTATTTCAAGCTTTAATTTTTTTCATGAAACTGTTACGGAGGGTCAAAGCAACAATATTAAATATATCTTTAAATAATTGCTCAAATGTGTCAACTATGATTGAGATTATTTACATACATGTGTTATTAAATGTCTTTAACATATTGTAAAAGTACACTTCCTTATGTAATTATTTTGTTGAATATTTATTGAATCTACTTAATTGGTTATTACATTATTTAATTTTTAAAAAATCATGAGTCAATTATTTCACGCTTTATTTCAGGATTTATTTAATTTTGTGAAACTGTCATGCAGGGTCAAATGGGACAAAATTAAATAACTGCTCAAATGTGTCCTTATGATTGGAATTAATTACATAAATGTGTTATTAAATGTCATTTTTTTTCCATTGTAAAGGAAAATTTACTTAATCATATAATTAGTTCAATATTTAGTTATCTAATCAATTAATTAGATATTACATGATTTCATGGTTTAAATATTTGATTATAGACTATTCAATTATTTCACGCTTTAATTTTTTCCTGAAACTTTGAGGGTCAAATGCGACAAAATTAAATCAATCTTTAAATAATTGCTCAAGTGTGTTAATTATAATTGGGATTTATTTTTTTTACATAAATGTGTTATTTAATCTGTCACTAATTTATTGTAAAACTATGTTTACTTATCTAATAATTTAGTTGAATATTTTACTATTGAATCCATTTAATTGGTATTACATAATTTCATGGTTCAATTTTTTTTAAAAAGAGTTAATTATTTCGTGATTTCATGAAACTGTCATGGTCAAATTGGACAAAATTGCATAAATGTTCAAATAATTACTGAAATGTGTCATAATTGGAATTAAATACTTAAGTGTTATCAAATATGTAATTTAAAATCACATTTAAACATCAAATGAACTAATTTGTGATGTATTTAGTTATTTCATGATTTATATATTTTACATTTTAGTTCTTTATCTCATGATTTAATGATATAATTCATTCATGATTCAATTAATTATTTATTTGATTATTTAATTTTTTCATGAAAATGTGTTCCAGCACTTTATGGATTTATTTTATCTGTCAAACTCAACCATCAAAGTCAGTGGGCGGGTCCTGACACCTGAATGGTTACCCTGCACTGCCACTTGTCTGTGGAACTTGGACCAGAGAAGCGGAGTAGTACTGGTCGATATCTTGGTGTGAAAGTACAGAAATAACTCCCACAACTTAAATAAATTCCTCTACTTTAACTGCTACATGCTCTGAGTCAGCAGGTCTTGCCTCCACATACCAGCAACTCCCCGAAAAGTATGAGTACATCCTCTTTACCCGCCATGTTTTCAAAGACTTCCAAAGTTCTACCCCGCCTTCCGCCCGATTGTAGCTGAGATAGGCTCCAGCACCCCCTGCGACCCCGAAAGGGATAAGCGGTAGAAAAAGGATGGATGGATAGATTCAGACCAAAGCAATCATTGGACTAAATTCCAGTTAGCCATTAAAGTCAGTGGGCGGGGCGCAGTCGGATAAAATAAATTCATTAACACTGACACATGGATTTATGAAATGTTGTTAAATATAATACATTAATAATCTTATATAAAGCATTTAACAAATTATTGTCGCCTAATCTACGTTTTTTTTATACAACGAGTGCAGGCTCATAACTTGAGAGGCTTTGGATATTTCTTATTGCCGAGAGCTCAAACCACTCGTAAACGTTTTTGTGTGTCTGTATGCGGAGTAAAACTATGGAACAAACTGGACTTACAACACAAGCAATGCCAAACTATTAATCGATTTAAACTATTATACAAACATGGGGTCTGGTTCAAATATAGAGATGAGGGTCTTTAATTTGACCTGCTGCTGTACTCTGTCTCAAAGTGTTAACATGTGCTCAATGTTTCCTTACCATTATTGCTATGTTGTCTATTACTATTATTGCTTTGTTGTCTATTACCATTGTTGGTATATTCATTATTCCTCCATTGTTGATACAAATTATTGTTACAGTGCAGTAATTATTGTTACCCGTGGTAATGCCACTATGATACAACATCTGTATTATAATCCTTGAACAAAGTGAGAGTGAAACTCATGTGAATAATCACTGAATGGAGAACTGGGGGTGGGATTAAACAAATTATCTTCTTCCCACTCCCTTCAGGCAAAACTGGACAATCATGCATTACATACTATACATTACCTTTTGCACTATATTAATTTATATTATTATGTGTTGTCAACTTTGTACTTTATGTCATTGCCTGAAATAATATAATATAATCAACATATCGTGCAATAATTAGCTCATGAAATTAAATCATTTAAAAGATTAAATAATTAAGTGTCCTTTTACCTTCATTAAATTTACACATTTGAGTATTTTATTCCAATTACAAACAATAAATGACATTTAATTTAAAGATTTATTGTCTAATTTCACCCTGCATGCTATGTAACGAAAACATCCATCATTTATATAAAGCTGCAACGAATAATAGTCACATTCACACAAACCTGCAAACTGCCACTTCTCATCTCCAGGCATGTTGCAATCTTCCCTAAAGTTTTCTAAAAAAAATAATAATAATGAAATCAATTAAAAAGGAAGTCCTGAGATAAAAAAGATAATAAATAAAAAAATACTTTCTATTAACACTTGAATTGTCTACCTTTTGATCTTCGGTGAAGTCTGATGAGTTTGTCGACTGAACTTCTTTTTGCAGTTGCCGGGCAAGGCTAAATTAAACAAAAACACAAAAATTGAACAGGTCTTAACTCATTCTCTTTCTATGCCACATCAATATGGAATGCACTCCCAACAGGTGTAAAAGAAAGGGCATCTCTATCCTCCTTCCAAAACCGCACTAAAAGAACACCTCCAGGCAACTTCAACCCTAAACTAACACCCTTCCCCGGATTGTTAATAATCAAATGTAAATAATCAAATGTAGATACTTTTTCTTATGCTTTCTGATCTCTCTCTCTATGTCCACTACTTGCTGTACATATCCTACCAAGTCAGTCCTACACTGTTTCAATGTCCATTTCTCTGATGATGCAATTGTTGATGACTGAAGTGTTGATATCAACCAAACCTAACCCCCCCCCTCCATTTCCCACACCCCGGATTGTAAATGTACATAATTCAATGTATATACTCTGATGATTATCTTGTGTGATGACTATATTATGATGATAGTTAATGTTAAAGTACCAATGATTGTCACACACACACTAGGTGTGGCAAAATTATTCTCTGCATTTGACCCATCACCCTTGATCACCCCCTGGGAGGTGAGGGGAGCAGTGAGCAGCAGCGGTGGCCGCGCCCGGGAATCATTTTTGGTGATTCAACCCCCAATTCCAACCCTTGATACTGAGTGTCAAGCATAGAGGTAGGTCCCATTTTTATAGTCTTTGGTATGACTCGTATATATCTTTATCATGAATCAATTTAAGTGGACCCCGACTTAAACAAGTTGAAAAACGTATTCGGGTGTTACCATTTAGTGGTAGTTTGTACGGAATGTGTACTGCACTGTGCAATTTACTAATAAAAGCCTCAATCAATCAAAAACATTTTTACAACTTTAGATTCACGTGTGATTTGGCGCCCTCTGGTGGTCACAGAAAAAAACACGCCACCGTTATCTATGCAGTTCTCCCCTTTTTTTTCCTTTTTTTTTTTTTTTTAATACTTAAGATGCTTCCTTGTTGACATGACGTGTTATTTTTTGCCTTTCCTGAGGGATGGGTCTTTTTTTTTTTCTTTCTTTCTTATGACTTCCTGTCAAACCACAGGAAGCCCACCCATAACAATGAGAGGGTGTGGCTGATATTTCTCAATACCCTGAGGAATATTGTTGGTGAATGCCTGTACAGCCTGCCATGCATGTAACACAACGCAGCATCAACACTCACACACAGTCAACTCATGCCACATGACGTCACAAGAGGGAAGGCTTGATTGAAATGATTGACAGCTGTGGGGCCAACTTGCGAGACCTCCCGCTGACTCCCAGCAGGAAAGCGCGGCATGCACGTCAATTTGTCGAATGTGTAACTTACATCTGGTATTCGTCTATTGCCTCCACTAATTGTCCCCAAGAGTCAAAGTCTGTGCCTTTTCTGAAACTGGCGTGCCATTTCTGAAGAGTCTTGTTGACATCAGACATGATGGAAGGGCGGGTACCGGCGGCGGCGCTCTCAGGACAGCATAGCCGAGGACGACGTTCATCTACTAGGCTTCGGGTTTCCAGCGTCTGCCGCCGGGTTTGGTGTAATATCTGGGGGCCGCGCTGACTCACAACCCGGTGACACAGCGACCAGACCCGGACCAAGCCCTTTCTGACGGCTCGCCGTAAGGTCTCATCCGCTACGACGTCACCGGAAGTCCCGCCTGTTGCCCGGAGTGCGCGCGATTTATGACACAGCGTGGACCACAGGGGCGGCGAGGGAACGGTCTTTTTTTAAATTGAACACACGAACATATATTGACATTATATGGCAGGGCATCTGTGGTTTCATCCTGGACAATATTCATGACAAATTTGTGCTTGGTTTTAAATAGGGATGTCCGATAATGGCTTTTTGCCGATATCCGATATTCCGATATTGTCCAACTCTTTAATTACCGAGACCGAAATCAACCGATACCAATATATACAGTCGTGGAATTAACACATTATTATGCCTAATTTGGACAACCAGGTATGGTGAAGGTAAGGTCCTTTTTTTTTAAATTAATAAAATAAAATAAGATTAATAAATTAAAAACATTTTCTTGAATAAAAAAGAAAGTAAAACAATACAAAAACAGTTACATAGAAACTAGTAATGAATGAAAATGAGTAAAATTAACTGTTAAAGGTTAGTACTATTAGTGGACCAGCAGCACGCACAGTCATGTTTGCTTACGGATTATCCCTTGCAGACTGTATTGTTATATATTGATATATAATGTAGGAACCAGAATATTAATAACAGAAAGAAACAACCCTTTTGTGTGAATGAGTGTAAATGGGGGAGGGTTTTTTTTGGGTTGGTGTACTAATTGTAAATGTATCTTGTGTTTTTTATGTTGATTTAAAAATAAAAAAATGTTTTAAAAAAACGATACTGATAATAAAAAAACGATACCGATAATTTCCGATATTACATTTTAAAGCATTTATCGGCCGACATCTCTAGTTTTAAAGATGTGCTATTTGGATTTACACAGTATGAAAAAACATTGGAAAAGGAATTTTACCTTTGCAACCTCATTATACTATTGGCTAAGTTTTGTATTCATAAATGTATAAGTTTCTCAATACCCGACCTGTTTTTTGTGCCCCATCCATCCATTTTCTAACGCTTGTCCCTTTTGGGGTCGCGGGGGGTTCTGGAGCCTATCTCAGCTGCATTCAGGCGGAAGGCGGGGTACATCCTGGACAAGTCGCCACCTGATCGCAAGGCCAACACAGATAGACAGACAACATTCACACTCACATTCACGCACTAGGGCCAGCTAGTGTTACCAATCAACCTATCCCCAGGTGCATGTTTTTGGAGGTGGGGGGAAGCCAGAGTACCCAGAGGGAACCCACACAGTCACGGGGAGAACATGCAAACTCCACACAGAAAGATCCTGAGCCCAGGATTGAACTCAGGACTACTCGGGACCTTCGTATTGTGAGGCACATGCACTAACCCCTGTGCCACCATGCTGCCTGTTTTTGTGCCTTTAAAAATAATTACAACTCTACTTTAAAACATTCTCTACCTCTAACAACCAAAAATCTGTGAAAACTATGATGCTGTGTTC
Source organism: Entelurus aequoreus (assembly GCF_033978785.1). Lineage (NCBI taxonomy): Eukaryota > Metazoa > Chordata > Actinopteri > Syngnathiformes > Syngnathidae > Entelurus > Entelurus aequoreus. The sequence goes on along the minus strand of NC_084753.1, from coordinate 13,742,204 downwards.
CAAATTAAAATTATTTACGGAACATTTTGTTACATATATATATTTTGCATTCTAATTTAGTTACTTTATTGACTTTACAACCCCCTGGCGCTGTTTTGTACTGTTTTTGTACTGTTTCTGTACTTGTTTTGATTATTATTATTTCTTGATTGTTTGTAAATGTTGTATATTATAAATAAAGGTTTATAGAATTCTAAAAAATAAAAATATATATATTCCTTTTTTAAAATGTATTTATTATATTTGACAATATACAAACAAACCAAGGCACTTCCAATGCAACTCAATATTACATACTAGGTTGAGCAATTAACACTTTTATGCAAACAAAACAAGAAATTAAAGTAAGTATCCATACAAAACCAGATACAAAATAAAAACTAACTTAACCTAACTTCAATTTCTCCAACAAAGACTTTAAAGGCCTACTGAAATTAAATGTTGTTATTTAAACGGGGATAGCAGGTCCATTCTATGTGTCATACTTGATCATTTCGCGATATTGCCATATTTTTGCTGAAAGGATTTAGTAGAGAACATCGACGATAAAGTTTTCAACTTTTGGTCGCTGATAAAAAAAAGCCTTGCCTGTACCGGAAGTAGCGTGACGTCACAGGTTATGGAGCGCCTCACATCTGCACATTGTTTACAATCATAGCTACCAGCAGTGAGAGCGATTCGGACCGAGAAAGCGACGATTACCCCATTAATTTCAGCGAGGATGAAAGATTTGTGGATGAGGAAAGTGAGAGTGAAGGATTAGAGGGCAGTGGAAGCGATTCAGATAGGGAAGATGCTGTGAGAGGCGGGTGGGACCTGATATTCAGCTGGGAATGACTAAAACAGTAAATAAACACAAGACATATATATACTCTATTAGCCACAACACAACCAGGCTTATATTTAATATGCCACAAATTAATCCTGCATAAGAAACACCTCCCCCCTCCCATCCATACAACCCACCAATACAACTCAAACACCCGCACAACACACTCAATCCCACAGCCCAAAATACCGTTCACTTCCGCAAAGTTCATACAGCACATACATTTCCCCAAAGTCACGTACGTGACATGCACATAGCGGCACGCACGTACGGGCAAGCGATCAAATGTTTGGAAACCAAAGCTGCGTACTCACAGTAGCGCGTCTGCTATCCAACTCAAAGTCCTCCTGGTTGTGTTGCTGCAGCCAGCCGCTAATACACCGATCCCACCTACAGCTTTCTTCTTTGCTGTCTTCATTGTTCATTAAACAAATTGCAAAAGATTCACCAACACAGATGTCCAGAATACTGTGGAATTTTGCGATGAAAACAGACGACTTAATAGCTGGCCACAATGGTGTCCCAATATGTCCGCACAATCCGTGACGTCACGCGCAAACGTCATCATACCGAGACGTTTTCAGCAGAATATTTTGCGGGAAATTTAAAATTGCACTTTACTAATCTAATCTATTGGCATGTGTTGCAATGTTAAGATTTCATCATTTATATATAAACTATCAGACTGCGTGGTCGGTAGTAGTGGGTTTCAGTAGGCCTTTTATTTAAGGGCTTTTGTATTATTATTATTTTTTTTTTATTCATACCGTTTTCCAAGATTCTATTAATGATTTTAAATAATTAATCCAATGGGGGAAATTCAAAAAAGAAGTCAACAAAGACTGTCAGCCATCCGTAAACTTAAAGGACTAAACGTTGCATCTCACCTCCTGTTATTACTGTACCAAAGCATCGTTCAACCCATCCTTCTGTACTGTTCCACATATTTTTTCACTATGCTCACAAACTCACACGCATTATAGCAGCTAAAATCATCGGCCTACCCACACCCAACATTTCAGATCTAAACCACAGGTCCATCATTCGACTGACAAACACAATAGTCCAGGATATGACTCACCCACTACACCAATACATCATCCCACTACCATCGGGGCGCAGGTACAGCACTATCAAATTCCGGAGGGCCCGCCTCGGGAAAAGCCTTATCCCTGCAGCTATAGCCGCCCTAAACAGCAGGCCCGGCCGACCTGTCTGACAATCCTGTAAACGTGTTGGTCATGCATGATGTCTTTTTGTTATTTTTGTTCGTATGTGTAATGTCTATTGTTTGAATGTACGGCAGTGAAAATGAATTTCCCCAAAGGGGACCAATTAATCTAAATCTAATTGGGGTTCAATCTCAGAAATCAAATTTCATGTATAGAAAATTTAGCTTGCAACATAACATTAATAATCATTTCTAGAATGCTATATTTTATAAATGTACCAAATTTAACCTCTTCTATAGTAAATTGGAACATCTCTATACCTCTGAAAAATGTACAGTATACAAACAAAAAAATGAAACAAAGCAAAAACAGAAAAAATCAAGAAAAATTGGGCTTACCCAAAACAACTTAAATTCCTCCAATAAAAACAATAATTTAAGGGTTTTTCTATTTTTACCATTTTCCAAAATAGCCATAATTTTTTATTATTTTTTATTGAACAACAAACATACATTTTTAATTCACTCAACAGTCAAGGCACTTTCAACAACAAGAAAAGCAAACAAAAGCAAATACAGATAGAGCATTAAATATTAATAAATAACAATAATGAAAAATATTTAAAAAAAAAAAACAAAGACAAAAAGGGCTACCTAAATCACTTTAAATGTTTTTTAACAAATATATAAATTTAAGGGCCTTTGTACTCTTAATCATTCTCTAAGATTTGATTGATAATTGTAAACCATTAAGCCAATAAGAAAATGTAGGCCTTACTTTCATAAATCGAAATTTATGTAGAAAATATTTTGCCTGGACCAAGATAGTAGGGCTGCGAATCTTTGGGTGTCCCACGATTCGATTCAATATCGATTCTTGGGGTCACGATTAGAATTCGAATCGATTTTTCCCACACCCCTACAAGATAGCCATAAATTCCATCGCCTGTTATCACTTCCGGGTGCGCGCTCGACTTCCGGCAGGGGGCGGAAACTAATGGACGCTTTCCTACGTTAGCATAACATAGCAAAGGTACGGACGCCCAAGCTGCGGTGATGTGAAGCGCCGCCGCCGCCGCAATGAGATAACATGGATAAAGTCACAAGTGACTCTTCAACGGCTGACGAAGAAGAAAGTTCGGACACCAAAATTATATGTTTAAGAAGAGTCGGGAGAAATTCTGACTGGCTTCGCTTGTTTGAAAACACAGAGGTACACGTTGCTAGCTGTGTAGCTAGCTAATTAAAAACAACCAGCTCTTCAATGTGTTTAGATTAAGATAAACTTCCCCCCCTCTCCACACTCCCACATAAACTAACCGTGGTGTTTTCTCTAAATTGTAAATGTGGCAATAACACACTTATTTAAAAGTAACTGCTGGTGTCATTCTTGTGTTTAGGTTACTATTGGCCGTGGCTTAGATGTGACCTATCAGCTTCTGTCGCCTAACTGCCCTTTAATGATATCCAGGCTGCACTGTATTTTCTCCCAAAAAGAAGATGGACACTGGACAGTCACAGACAACAAGGTAGTATCCAGTATTGTAAAGTCCAGCTTTAAAGTATGTCTGCAACTGGCATTTTCTATTCTATAACTTCGTCACTTGTGTAGAATGTATAAAATAGTAAATATTTAAACTTGTGTAAAAGAAATGGCTACATTGCGCACTACATTGAATTTATTATGTTGGCATAATCCACAGTATGTTTTTATTGCACCGTTGTCTTTGTGAGTTGTCTTTTATTTCCTCATAGTCAAAATGATGTCATCTTCAATATTTGTCCAGTTCCTTGATGTCTTTGAAAACAAGTATTAATGTTTCCTGCGGTCCGTCCGCTCAACTGAAAGTAGATTTCTCATTTCCCAATTTCAGTTCCAAACAAGAAAATTGTAAATCACATTTTTTGCGGAATCGTGAAGGTAAAATTGATGCTTTCAATGTCAAATCACCTTTACCTGTACATGCAATTTGAAGCTATGGTTTAGTATTCTTAATAGAGATTGACCAATATGTTTTTTTAGGGCCGATGTCGACTGTTAGTAGTCAAGGAGGCCGATAACTGATGTGTGGAGCCGATATTCATTTGCAGTAAAAGGTTTTTAAACATGAATAGTATACATCAGTAAACAGCTGGCCAAGGCTTTAAGTTGTTTTAACACTTAATAAGGAAAGCTAATGTGGTTAATTTAGAACCAAGAACATCAGGGGATTTTACAAACCTATTTGTTTGTCTACTGCTGTGGGTCAGAGGAGCATCAACATATGCATTTCAAAATATAGAAAATCTCCTGAAAAAAATTAGATTTCTCTACATCACAACAACTCGCTATCTATTTGATTTGATACAATTTTATAGCAGTTTATGGATTTTTAATACATTGTAAGGTTTCCTCATGCACAAATATTGGGAACATTTAAATACAAAATATTCTGGGCTCCTTCAAGTAGCCTGTACAAACCCCGTTTCCATATGAGTTGGGAAATTGTGTTAGATGTAAATATAATCAGAATCAGAATCAGAATCAGAATTGTTTTATTGCCATTGTTTGAGAACGGGTTCACAAACTAGGAATTTTTCTTGGTTCTAAACAGAATACAATGATTTGCAAATCCTTTTCAACCCATATTCAATTGAATGCACTACAAAGACAAGATATTTGATGCTCAAACTCATAAACTTTATTTTTTTTGCAAATAATTAACTTAGAATTTCATGGCTGCAACACGTGCCAAAGTAGTTGGGAAAGGGCATGTTCACCACTGTGTTACATGACCTTTCCTTTTAACAACACTCAGTAAACGTTTGGGAACTGAGGAGACACATTTTTTAAGCTTCTCAGGTGGAATTCTTTCCCATTCTTGCTTGATGTATAGCTTAAGTTGTTCAACAGTCCGGGTCTCCGTTGTGGTATTTTAGGCTTCATAATGCGCCACACATTTTCAATAAGAGACAGGTCTGGACTACAGGCAGGCCAGTCTAGTACCCGCACTCTTTTACTATGAAGCCACGTTAATGTAACACGTGGCTTGGCATTGTCTTGCTGAAATAAGCAGGGGCGTCCATGGTAACGTTGCTTGGATGGCAACATATGTTGCTCCAAAACCTGTATGTACCTTTCAGCATTAATGGCGCCTTCACAGATGTGTAAGTTACCCATGTTTTGGGCACTAATACACCCCCATACCGTCACAGATGCTGGCTTTTCAACTTTGCACCTATAACAATCCGGATGGTTCTTTTCCTCTTTGGTCCGGAGGACACAACGTCCACAGTTTCCAAAAACAATTTGAAATGTGGACTCGTCAGACCACAGAACACTTTTCCACTTTGTATCAGTCCATCTTAGAGGAGCTCAGGCCCAGCGAAGCCGACGGCGTTTCTGGGTGTTGTTGATAAACGGTTTTCGCCTTGCATAGGAGAGTTTTAACTTGCACTTACAGATGTAGCGACCAACTGTAGTTACTGACAGTGGGTTTCTGAAGTGTTCCTGAGCCCATGTGGTGACATCCTTTACACACTGATGTCGCTTGTTGATGCAGTACAGCCTGAGGGATTGAAGGTCACGGGCTTAGCTGCTTACGTGCAGTGATTTCTCCAGATTCTCTGAACCCTTTGATGATATTACGGACCGTAGATGGTGAAATCCCTAAATTCCTTGCAATAGCTGGTTGAGAAAGGTTTTTCTTAAACTGTTCAACAATTTGCTCACACATTTGTTGACAAAGTGGTGACCCTCGCCCCATCCTTGTTTGTGAATGACTGAGCATTTCATGGAATCTACTTTTATACCCAATCATGGCACCCACCTGTTCCCAATTTGCCTATTCACCTGTGGGATGTTCAAAATAAGTGTTTGATGAGCATTCCTCAACTTTATCAGTATTTATTGCCACCTTTCTCAACTTCTTTGTCATGTGTTGCTGGCATCAAATTCTAAAGTTAATGATTATTTGCAAAAAAAAAAATGTTTATCAGTTTGAACATCAAATATGTTGTCTTTGTAACATATTCAACTGAATATGGGTTGAAAATGATTTGCAAATCATTGTATTCCGTTTATATTTACATCTAACACAATTTCCCAACTCATATGGAAACGGGGTTTGTAGTTTAAAACATTTTCAGGCTGGCTAACAAAATTAGCCTCTGATCTAAGTCGACTCGCATCTGCCAGTCCCTGGCTGCATTCAATGGGCTTAGATCAGGATTTGAAGGTCTTGTCTTCAGCTTTTCCCCCTCCCGAACAAACGCTGGTAGGTGTCGGCACACATCCTGGTTGTTGATGGGTTGGGCGTTGATGGATATCCTCCTGCACTCAAGTTTGTCAGCTAGACATCTGAGGACCTGGTTATGTCTCCACGTATATCTGCCTTGAGTGAGGCTGGTTCTACAGCCAACCATTATGTGCTTGAGTGTTGCTGGGGTTGTACACAGGGGACAGGATGGGTCCTTTCCAAACCATTGTTGCAGGTTTATGGGAGATGGTAGCGCATCATATGTTGCTCGAACAATGAAACTCAGCCTGTTGGATTCCATGCCCCAAAGTTCGCTCCACGTGAGTTTTTTCCTTTCAACACCCTCCCACCTTGTCCAGCGGCCCTGTTTGGCTTGTGTTGCAGCTTTGGAACGTCTGGCTGTTTCCTCCTGACGACGCACTTCCTCTACAACTATAGTTCGACGTTCGGTTGCAGATGCCTTTTGCCAGAGAGGAGTTACGGTTCCAAGGCCAAAGCCTCCTCTGCCTTGTTGGACGTGGCCCACTACGTCACGATGGAGCAAAGCTGATTTGGCCTGTAGCACAGCTGTGACTGGGGTCCACTTCCGCCCTGTAACGAGGCAAGGAGCAGCGGCTCTCACTACAGGGTCCCGGGAGTCAGTGAGGGACATCTCCAGCCTCACCTTGGCACATTTGAACTCTTCGACCAGGCTAGAAATTGGCAGCGACAGGGCTCCGTCGCTGTAGAGTCCAACGCTGCTGAAGCACTTTGGAAGTCCGAGCCACTTCCTTACATGCGAGTTCACTAGCCTTTCCAAGCGAGTAGCATGGCTTATTGAGACCTCATACATAGTTAATGGCCACCGGAGTCTGGGTAGCAACCCAAACTGGAGGCACCAGAGCTTCAGTTTCCCTGGTAGTGCAGTGCTATTAATCTGCCTGAGGCCGTTAGCCGTGTCCTGCCGCAGTTGTTCAAGTTGCTGGGTGTCTCTGAGATCTGCATTATACCATCTTCCGAGGCTCTTGATGGGCTTCTCTAGGAGTGTTGGAATTGGTTCCTCGCTGATGTGGAACCGCTCACCTGTTAGTTGGCCTTTTATGATGGAGATGCTGCGTGACTTGCTTGGCTTGAAGTCCATCCGTGCCCATTGAATGTTTTCCTGAAGTTTCTGCAGCAAGCGTCTGGTGCATGGTTTTGTTGTTGTAATGACGGTCATGTCATCCATAAAGGCTCTAATTGGCGGAAGACGTAGGCCACTCTTGGTCCTCTCACCTCCCACTACCCACTGGGATGCCCGTATGACCAACTCCATTGCCATGACGAATGCCAGAGGGGAAACTGTGCAGCCCGCCATAATGCCAATTTCCAGATGCTGCCAGGAGGTGGTGTTTCCCTCAACTGTTACGCAGAACTGGAGATCCTGAAAGTAACTCTTGACCAGTTCAGTGACTTGGTTAGGTACACCAAAGAAATTGAAGGCCGTCCACAAGATCTTATGAGGGACTGACCCAAAGGCGTTGGCAAGGTCTAAGAATACCACATGTAGGTCTCTCTGTTCTTTTTTTGCAGTTTGTATCTGGTGCCAGATCATATTGGCATGTTCCAAGCATCCTGAGAAACCCTGGATCCCAGCTTTCTGCACCGATGTATCAATAAAGCTGTTTCTTTGCAGGAACGTAGAGAGTCTCTGGGCAAGGACACTGAAGAAAATCTTCCCCTCTATATTCAGCAAGCTGATCTGGCGAAACTGGCCAATGGATGACGAGTCCTTCTCTTTGGGGATCAGGATGCCTCCTGCTCTTCGCCAAGCTTTCGGTATCACTCACTTCTGCCATGCTACCTTCATCAGCTTCCAAAGGTATCTTAAGACTCTGGGGGTGTTCTTATAAAGCCTATACGGGATACCATTGGGCCCGGGTGATGATGCTGATCTTGCCTGCTTCACGGTCTTCTCCACCTCGCTCCATGTGGGAGATCTTATGTCCATTTGGTGTTCAGGTGCATGAATTGGTGGCATGTCGGGCGGGACAGTTACTGGCTCATGCCTCTGGCCGTCGGTGTAGGTCTTCCTCAGGTGCTCCTCCAGGTCTTTTATGGGCACTTTGAGGCTCCCACTATTCTCTTGCTCAAAAAAACCTTTGACAAAACTGTAGGGATTGCTATAGAAGAGGGTTCTTGTTCTTTCCTCTTGCGTTGTCGTCTGAGTTGCTCTGCTCTTCGCAGCTTTGTCAGCCATTGCTTTATTTCAGCCTGCAGAACTTCAATCCCCCCTCTTTCTATTTCGGTTGCCTTTCTCCATTGCTTCCTCAATTGTCTTCTTTCTTTCACCAAGCTGTCAATTTCACGCTGCCTTCTGGACTTTGGTTGGTTCGAGGAGGGAGGGCCTTTTTGCTGCCTTTGAGCCTTGCTCTTTACCCCAAATCTTTCGGCACCATAGCTGTAGATGGTGGCTCCCATGTTGTCCAGTTTTCTTTCAACAGGACCCTTCTGTTGTTCTAGAAGGAGGACCAAGTCTGAGTCAACGGTCTCCCACTCTCTCTTCTGGTTGGACTTGGGCCACAGGATCTGGGCTTTCCTTCCTTCCATCTTCCTTTCTGTTGCAGGCAGAGGTTGGCTGGGCTCAATGTTGGAGACTGCAGCTGGCTGCTGCAGGACTGGTGCTGGCTGGCTGGGCTCCGATCTGGAGGCTGCTGCTGGCTGTGGCTGGTTAGGCTCCAGGCTGGAAAATGCTAGAGGGTCTATGCGACGTTGAGCTTCTTTCGAGGTACTGATACCCTGAGGACTGTGGAGGTTCTCCTGCCTCCGGGCTTCACTCGACTGATTTGGCCTACTTCTTAAGAAGTACTGGTCAATGCGAGACACTTAGCTGAGCTTGCTGAGGCCTTTCCTCTTGCCTTGATGGATTTTAAGGCCCTTCGCTGTTGTTATTTTTGACCAGCCACAAATGCAGCTCTGCAGCGTTTGTCCTGTTGGCGGACCATTAGTTGTGCTGGTCGTTCTGTTCGTTGTCTGTTCCGTTCCGTGGTCTGTCACTGTGAGATCCGTCCGTAATGGGTCATCTTCCGCCCCCGCTCTCGCAGACCCAAGGGGTATTTTCTTCTTTGGCTTTTCCGTAGCAATGATGGGTGGAACCAGGAACGCTATGCAGCGCTGGGTCCTGCCGGTAGAGTTGCTAACCCACACCAGCCCCGTTGGGGTCTATTCCCTCCAGTCAGCAGTCTTTCCAGGCCGTCATCTGGTCTTTCCCTGATTGTCAGTTGCTCTTTCGCAGCGGTCACTGGATCTACTCCAGACTTCATAATTTGTTGAAAGGACTAGTTGGTATTAGAATGAGCAGGCTGCCGCCTGCTCTTCTCTACTTATAATAAGTCTCCTATTTTGTCAAAACATTTACACACAGTTTGGATTGTTGGCTGATATATCTTTTCTCTCTGTCGGGTTACACTATATTGCCAAAAGTATTTGGCCACCTGTCTTGCCTCACGTATGAATTTGAAGTGCCATCCCATTCCTAACCCATAGGGTTCAATATTATGTCGGTCCACCTTTTGCAACTATTACATCTTCAACTCTTCTGGGAAGGCTGTCCACAAGGTTGCGGAGTGTGTTTATAGGAATTTTCGACCATTCTTCCAAAAGCGCATTGGTGAGGTCACACACTGACTCTCAGTCTCCGCTGTAATTCATCCCAAAGGTGTTCTATCGGGTTCAGGTCAGGACTCTGTGCAGGCCAGTCAAGTTTCTTTACACCAGAGTCTGTCATCCATGTCTTTATGGACCCTGCTTTGTGCACTGGTGCACAGTCATGTTTGAAGAGGAAGGGGCCCACTCCAAACTGTTCCCACAAGGTTGGGAGCATGGAATTGTCTAAAATGTTTTGGTATCCTGGAGCATTCAAAGTTCCTTTCACTGGAACTAGGAGGCCAAGCCCAGCTCCTTAAAAACAACCCCACACCATAATTCCTCCTCCACCAAATTTCACACTCGGCACAATGCAGTCCGAAATGTACCGTTCTCCTGGCAACCTCCAAACCCAGACTCGTCCATCAGATTGCCAAATGGAAAAGCGTGATTCATCACTCCAGAGAAGTCGTTTCCACTGCTCTAGAGTCCAGTGGTGACAAGCTTTACACCACTGCATCCAACGCTTTGCATTGGACTTGGCGATGTATGGCTTAGATACAGATGCTCGGCCATGGAAACCCATTCCATTAAGCTCTCTGCGTACTGTACGTTGGCTAAATGGAAGGTCACATGAAATTTGGAGCTCTGTAGCCACTGACTGTGCAGAAAGTCGGCGACCTCATTGCACTATGCGCTTCAGCATCCGCTGACCCCTCTCTGTCAGTTTACGTGGTCTACCACTCCGTGGCTGAGTTGCTGTTGTTCCCAATCTCTTCCATTTTCTTATAATAAAGCCGACAGTTGACTTTGGAATATTTAGGAGCGAGGAAGTTTCACCACTTGATTTGTTGCACAGGTGGCATCCTATGACAGTTTAATGCTGGAAATCACTGAGCTTCTGAGAGCGGCCCATTCTTTCACAATGTTTGTTGAAACAGTCTCCATGCCTAAGTGCTTGATTTTATACACCTGTGGCCGGGCCAAGTGATTAGGACTCATACTTCCTTTTTTTTTTTTTTTATTGTCATTCAAATTTGAACTTTACAGTACTGATAAGAACGAAATTTCGTTGCATTAGCTCATGGTAGTGCAGGATAAAAAAGCAATAAGGTGCAGATATAAATAAATAGATTACTGTACAGATTAATATATTGCACTTTTGCATATGCATCCACGTTTATGGATGTATGTTATATTGTCTTTATATTCCAGCGAGTTAATCCATTTTAAGGGGGAATTATAAATAAATAATTAAATGATAAATGGGTTATACTTGTATAGCGCTTTTCTACCTTCAAGGTACTCAAAGCGCTTTGACAGTATTTCCACATTCACCCATTCACACACACATTCACACACTGATGGCGGGAGCTGCCATGCAAGGCGCTAACCAGCAGCCATCAGGAGCAAGGGTGAAGTGTCTTGCCCAAGGACACAACTGACGTGACTAGGATGGTAGAAGGTGGGGATTGAACCCCAGTAACCAGCAACCCTCAGATTACTGGCACGGCCACTCTACCAACTTCGCCACGCCGTCCCATTGAGGGGATTATTATGATGCATTCAAGAGTCTTACGGCTTGAGGGAAGAAGCTGTTACAGAACCTGGAGGTTCTGCTTCGGAGGCTGTGGAACCTCTTTCTAGAGTCCAGCAGTGAAAACAGTCCTTGGTGGTGGTGGGAGGAGTCTCTGCAGATTTTCTGAGCCCTGGTCAGGCAGCGGCTTTTTGCGATCTCCTGGATAGGAGGAAGTGGAGTCCTGATGATCTTTTCCGCCGTCCTCACCACTCTCTGAGAGACTTCCAGTCTGAGGCACTGCAGGCTCCAGTCCAGACAGAGATGCAGTTGGTCAGTAGGCTCTCTATAGTGCCTCTGTAGAATGTGGTGAGAATGGGGGGAGGGAGCTGTGCTCTTTTCATTCGACGCAAAAAGTGCATGCGCTGCTGAGCTCTTTTATCAAGAGCTCCGGTGTGTAGGGACCAGGTCATATTGTCAGTTATCTGCACCCCCAGGAACTGTGCCGTTGATGAAGAGTGGAGCGTGGCTGGACTGGTGCTTCCTGAAGTCGACGATGATCTCCTTGGTCTTGTCGACGTTCAGGACCAGGTTGTTGGTTCTGCACCAATCAACCACATGTTTCACCTCCTCCCTGTAGTCCATGTCGTCGTTGTCACGGATGAGGCCCACTACTGTTGTGTCGTCCGCATACTTCACAATGTGGTTAGTAGTGGACCTGGCGCAGCAGTCATGGGTCATCAATGTGAACAGCAGCAGGCCAGTAAAAACAGACAAAAACTGGATTTCCTGGCAAAAATTTGAAGTTTTGATAAGTCAGCAGAGGGAGTCGTATTGTTGGCGACCAGCACTGCAGGAGGGAGAGAAAGGGGTCCCTGGCCACATGAGCGCTGCGGTCGAAAATTTCTCACAAGAACTCAAATAAATGCCCCGTCTAATATCAAAACATATTTGGGGAGAATTATTGACAATGACAGTAATTTTTATTCTAAAATTAATTAAATAAATAAAAAAATGGGCTCAAGCAGAAACAGCGAGCAGTAGTTATTACTATCTACTTCACTAGTTGTATAAATAAGAAAAAGTCAGATACCGATAAAATTACGCAAATACTGACATACGTCAAAATGCCAATATCGATAATGGATTTCTATTCTTAACTCTGACCCAGTTTAAAAAGAAGTAACAGCAGTTGTAAAAATGGCATAAGCTTGCACTTAAACCTTCTATAATTTTCAAGAAGGTTGACACCAAAGTCTTATTGTAAAGCCTAGTTGTAAAGAACTAGTTTTGCAACAAAATGTCGCAAAATAACAAAGAAAAAGCAAAACAAGAAGACAGGAAGTTGGACAGGTTTGTTTAATTGGATGCTGGTTGGTACTGGTGATGTTGGTTGAGGTATGGAAGTGTCTCGGAGAGATGTTTTGGACTTGGTGGTTGGAGGAAATACCTGGAAAGAGTAAAAACAAAGCTAATGTGCAGAACTGTAACAACTACACAGGGATACATTTGATGAGTCAGTCATTGAATATTTGAGAAAATACTGAAAGCCAGGCTAAAATACACATGAATCTGTATAGTTTAATGCCAAGAAAGCTCTGCAAATGCCCTCTATGCTTTGAAAATGACATGTAGGAGCTGTGCTATGTATGAGGAGGTGTGGAGGGACAGAAAAGTATGTCTAGCTAGTGCAGACTAAGTATGGGTGTAGTACGGTATGGGGAGGGGCCGATGGATCAACCACCAATGAGAATCGGACGGTTTTCGTTAAAAAAGTGTGTGATCAAGCCATCATCAATTAATGGCGGTCACAATCGCCAATCCTTTCTGGCTGACGCTGTGGGGTTTTTTTGGTCCCCCGGTTGACAGGCAGCCAGCAGTGTGGAGCGACTCCCCTAGGTTAATAATTTATTGTGCCATAATGGCACGCAGTGGTGACATTGCTGGTAATATAAGCCGAGGCGCATGTGAGTCAACACACACACAGAGCACTTACAAGTGGACACAGAAGAGACGTATTTTGGGCTACCAACTAACGATAAAAGTGAAGCAACAATCAAGCATCACTCTGTAAGCGGTGCTTTGAAATACAGCTAGCTACTGGTTAATGTCCGTCCAGTGTTTTAGCTATTTCTAAATCAGTAATTCTCGCCTCCATTGCGTCAAATAAACTACGGTTCTTCTTACAAGTATCATCCCTGCAAGACGAGGAATAGCTAAACATACTTCACTGCAGACTGTAGGAGGATACGATCCCTAACAGCAAACTAGCGCTCCTCAATTTAAACAAATGGATGGATCTATACAAATATCGATTGTAATGATACAAAGTGCAAGTGCCCTTTATAGTCGATACTACAATTATTACATTAATATTTTTTATTACCAAAAATCTTTATTATCTTTATTATACATGTGTATAAACTCAGGAAATACGTCCCTGGACACAGGAGAATTTTATGTATGACCAACCAAGTATGATCCTGTAACTACTTGGTATTGGATTCATAGCTAAATTTCTCTCGTGACTCAAAGCACTTTACATAGTAAAACCCAATATCTAAGTTACATTTAAACCAGTGAGGGTGGCCCTGGGAGCAGGTGGGTAAAGTGTCTTGCCCAAGGATACAATGGCAGTGACTAGGATGGTGGAAGCGGGGATCGAACTTGGAACCCTCAAGTTGCTGGTACGGCCGCTCTACCAACCGAGCCACACCGGTTGGTGGAGTGATTCTTATTATAGTCGTGAACACAGACAATCTTTTTATAGCGGTGACAAGATCATTTCCGTGTCTCCCTGTGTTTACATTGGGGGTGTGCTGTTTCATTGCTTCTCTGCTCCCTGTAAATTTATTCTAGATCATAAATCATGCCTCTCTCCTGCACATTAGATGTCTGAGCAGATAATCCGACAACCAATTTAGGACCTGGAACTGACGAAAACGACACGAAAAGCGCTTGTTCCCCCGCTCCCCTACCCCATTTTTTTGTGAGGATTATGAGTCATGAGCCAAGCAGTCGGCATACTAATGACAGCAGACATTGTACAGTGAGGGATGTTTTATTATGTTTGTTGGCTCTCATAAAGTCTGCAGTGAGTAATAATCAGTGATGAAGGGAAAAAAAAGCGTGATGCGTTTTTTAAATTAATGCTTAAAATGATCAAAATATGTAAATATTAAATCATTACGTATATACTTACATCCTGTATGTAAAACCCTAACGGAGGTGTTTAGATGTTTTTTAGGGGCTCTATATAGCCAGAATTGAATGGCTCTCATAGGCTCCATTGTAAGCAGACTTTTGATCGAATTTATGTAATATTTGGAATGCATTAAAAAAAATCCATCCGTCGTCATCTCTTTCATAATAATGATTGTAAACGATAGGCAAAATTAAAGTGCAGTTCCCCTTTAAGAGAGTAATAGATGGTAGTTATTGCGTTTTAGTTATTGTGTATTATTGTTTTGCTAAACGATTGTATGTAATAAACTAGAATAAGGAACTAGTTCAAATATTGTGTTGCTTTTGGTAAATTGTCAATAGCGATGTACAATAAAATGTACAGTTAACACGTGTGATCGGTATCGGCCAATTTCACTCATGGATGATTGGAATCGGCAGCATAAAACCCTGATCAGAACAGCCCTCGTACTGTATGCTAGTAGTGAAGTGAGCAACAGATTTGGGAAAGTGGAAGTTCACCAGGGATATGCTCAGAGACCCTTATTGTTTGCAGTAGTGATGGACAGGCTGACAGATGAGGTAAGGCAGGAATCACCGTGGACGTTTGCGTATCATCGTACTGTAAAGGGGAAGCAGGTAGCAAGTGGAGGACAACCTGGAGAAGTGGAAGTACACACTAAAAAGAAGAGAAATGAAAGTGAAAGCAGGACAGTAGTGATGCGTGGTTCAGAGACCATGGCCCTAAACAAAAGACAGAAAGCAGAGACGAAGAGGGCAAGATTGTCTTTGGAAGTGATAAGAATGAACGAAAGCGTACATGTCAGAGGTCTGGTGTTTTGGAGACAAAACGGAGAAAGCAGCAGACTGTAGAAGGATGTTGAAAATGAAACTCTCAAAAGAAAGCCAAAAGAGCAGATGTATGGAAGTTAGAGAGGACGTGATAGCTGGTTTGAAAGAAGAAGAGAACAGGGAGAGATGGAAGACTCATTGTGGTGACCTCATCTGATGGAAGGAGCTAAAAGAGAAGAATAGGCAAATTAAGCCATTTTGTTTTTGCTGTATAAAGTATGTCTTTTTTTCTTTTGTCATCACTCAGAGTATCAATGGTGTGTGGGTGAATGGCTGCCGCATACCCATCCAAGAAGCCCACCCCCTTAAGTTCGGCGACTCCATACAACTTGGCGTTCCTGTCATCGGGTCCAAAGTGGAGTATGACTACACGCTTGTGCAGCGGTCGCTCAGAGAAATTAGGCACAACTTGGCAAAGAGCGAGCAAGAGGGCGCAAAGGTCAAGAAACCGAAGAGGAAGTTGACACAGGCCGAAGTGGAGCCATCCACTTCAAAGTCCAAACGGCACCGCTGCTCGTCCGCAGACAAGTCCTTGGCTCAGTCGTGCCCGCAGCCTCCGGTCAAGCCCGAGCCGCAAGAGAATGAAGAAACCAAAGTGACCTGCGGTGCCCCAGGTGTCACCCGTGACATAGACGACTTAGAAATGTACGTGTGTGTTTGTCACCAGTAACACAAGCTCCTTTCGCAATGTCCATCAAAGCCTGGAATGTTGCGCCTTTTTTCGAACACTGTGTCGCTGGGTCGTGTGAAAAGCACACACAAGATCAATAAATCCGCATTCCCTCTCGCAGGTATAGCCAGAACATCTTGATGTTGAGGGAGCAGGTGGATAACACCCAAAGGCAGGTCGCCACGCTGGAGGGTGGGCCCCATTCCAGTGACCCGCACAAGAGGGAGCGGGTCAAAGAACTGCAAGGGCAGCTGAAGACGTTCTGTGCCAAGATGCAACAAATGGAGACTTTAGAGGGGTTCTTCAGTGCAACTAAGCGGCAGATAGAGGTGAGAGAACAGTGCCAGCAGAAAGTCAATAAAAACTATTACGTTTATTGACAAAAAATGAAGAACACAGATACATTTCTTGTTCTCAACGCAAGAACTTTGTGCAATGGAGTCCACTAAAGCAGGGCTGTCCAAAGTGTTTTTTATTGGCCTGCGACACATTCTAAAGACAAGATAAAAACATCCTCTATTAGAACATTTCACAAAAAACTAGATAAGTGCAGTTTTGGTAGAAATCGCGTGTGAACGCCAAAATGTGCAAGCCAAACTTAAATGCCATGGTTAAACATGCTAACAGTTACAATGCGTCAAGTACCACTACCAAGTCATATGACTATGAAGCACTCGCATATAAAATTTGCTAAAAAATAGTTAGCATGCTGATGTTGGCATGTTAACAAATAGCATGTATCAAGTACCAAGTTATATGCCAAGTTATATAACTCTGAGATGTTTGTCTGTAAAACTGGCTAAAAAAAGTTAGCATGCTAATGTTAGTATGATAATATGCTAACATTAGCATGCTAACAGTTAATATGATAAATAAATGATAAATGGGTTATACTTGTATAGCGCTTTTCTACCTTCAAGGTACTCAAAGCGCTTTGACAGTATTTCCACATTTACCCATTCATACACACATTCACACACTGATGGCGGGAGCTGCCATGCAAGGCGCTAACCAGCAGCCATCAGAGGCAAAGGGTGAAGTGTCTTGCCCAAGGACACAACGGATGTGACTAGGAAGGTAGAAGGTGGGAATTGAACCCCAGTAACCAGCAACACTCCGATTGCTGGCACAGCCATTCTACCAACTTCGCCACGCCGTCCATATGTGTCAATTTATGACTTTGAGGGGTTTGTCTGCAAAATGGGCTATAAAAGTTAGTACGCTAATGTTGGTATGCTCGAATGTTAATAATGCTAACATGTCAAGCGATATGTTGTATGACTCTGAGCTGTTTGGTTGTAAAATTGCTAAAAAAGATTGCATGCTCGAATGTTAATGTTAGCATGCAAGCAATCAGCATGCGTTGAATATATTTTGTGATAAATTTTGACACATTTTGTAATAACTAATGACATTGCAAGGTTATTACAAAATGTGGGTGATTTACTTTTACTTTTTATTTAACAATTTTGTGCATGTATCAAAGTAACATATTAATCTTAATTAGAAAGCATTTTAAGAATCAAGTTTGGCGTTTTATTGGTCTATCCTAAATCAAATATAAATGTATTGATTTTGATGGTGACTGTATTTGCAAGCAAGCGACAAAAGCTACACTGATGTAGTACTACTGACATGAAACTGACCAGTGCACTGAAAAGTTGGAAGACACACTCATGCTATATGCGTTGTTATGCTGATGTTGTACACATTTTTCAATAGTACATTTAACTTTTGCAATATGTAGTAGTTTATTACAAAATGTGCCAAAGTTTTTTACAAAATGCGTTCGAGAATTTTATTACTTGATGAGGTGATCAAGTATTACATTACATAATGCACTATTATTACAGATTGCGTTGTCGATGCTCAGCTTTACTTGAGATTTATTTTCAATTATTTTCAAAATGCCATTGTGTATTATCTGTAATCATGCTAATTGATGTTATGCTTCTCTTATTGGTTCAGAAAACACAGCAGGTAGAGGACCTGATGGAAAAAAAGTTGGAAGAAGCCTTGCAGGAGGTAAATACCCAACAATTACATTAAGGGTGTCATATAATGCAAAACCAACTTTTCTTGTCTGTTTGCAATTGTTGTGTATTTAGATTCCCCACTAGTGCCAAAAATGCCCACAAACCATGGAGGCTTTGTGAAGATATTCTTAAAACAATGTTGCTCTGTTCCAAACAAGCAGTTTGAGTTTTGCCAATATTTGTGATGTGGTTCATTTGTTTCGTCAGTTTATATCTTCATATATGTTCGAGGTTTTCCTGGACAACGCTGCACAAGTCTCAACTTTTTTATTTTCCATAGCGTCAGTTGTAGTCTAAACGAAAATATGTCCAAGGTGCAACCCGATGACCCAAAAAGCTCTCTTAGTGGTTGTAGTAACCAGCACAGGTCACTACACAAACACAAACTGCCGGCCTCATTTGGAGAAGTTTAATTTTCATGACAATGTACCTACTCGAGAGTATCTGACGCGGGGCCAAGCAAGAATTGCGGCCGGAAATGAAAGCACATAGCCTGGCAATATACAAAAAAGATTTAGCAAAACTACATTTGATCGCGGAAACAGTTCCAAAAATTCATGGGAACAGTGGATACGATGAACCGATAAATCCAGTAACAGTAGATTGACAAATGTAATAATATTTGTAATAATACGTTGGTGAGCTAGCATTGTTAGCTTGCCCGGACTGCATGTAGATGAGATAAACCTTGCATAGAGCTGCAAATTCTTTTCAAATAAAGTTAAAGTCCCAACTATTGTCACACACACACTAGGTGTGGTGAAATTATTCTCTGCATTTGACCCATCCCCATGTTCACCCCCTGGGAGGTGAGGGGAGCCGTGAGCAGCAGTGGTGGCCGCGCTCGGGAATCATTTGGTGATTTAACCCCCAATTCCAACCCTTGATGCTGAGTGCCAAGCAGGGAGGCCAATTGTATAGTCTTTGGAATGGCTCGGCCGGGGTTTGAACTCACGACCTTCCAGTCTCAGGGCGGCCACTCTAACCACAAGGCCACTGAGCAGGTGGGCGATACATATATGGTATATATATAACAGGGAGACAGACATTATAATAACACATAGTCTGCATACTTACAGCTTTATGGACTGTGCAGGAGCCACACTTGCCACACTGGCTAGTTGTGTGTATGTTATTGGCAACCTAAGCACTGCACTGATTGGTTGTTGGTTGCACTGTGGGTGTGGTGTTTTCATTATATTAAGCACATACACGTGCGGTGTGGGCGGCATGAATAGTGATGACAGGGTGAGCAGGGGAAGAAACTTTTAGTGGACCTTCGTCATCTTTTACAATCTTTTACGCTCATTATTACAGTCTTTTCCATTATTTTGGCATATTTGTTATTTAGTCATCTTCATTATTCATCATACAAAGCAGGTGGCGGTTTACTATCACCTATGGAGCAATAAACACCCCACTAGAACATACGATCAGTCTGATGCGTCATCGTCATCCACCCCCTTGTATCAGCCTGACGCGACGTTGGAGGAACTTTAGATTCATACGACGCAGCAGACTGAAAGGCGTAGAGGGATAAAAACAGCTAATAAAATCTAACTTTCAAGATGCTTTCATCTCCTCAGTCCAAAAGTGTCTTCTTTTTGCTAAAATTCTCTGCTGTTCCATTCAAAGCTAGTAATAGTAATAATAGTAATAGTTCTAATTTATATCTGTTGGGACGCAAGTGTACCACTAATGCTACAACATGGCTGACAGGGCCAAAAAGAAGGCAAAGGGGTCTTTTGTATCTAAATAAAAAAACCCTAAACCGCTTGTTTCAAGAGACAGTCAGAAAGTGAAGCGAATATGCAAAATTTGGACCAAGGCACCACCATGACATATTCTGTCAACCCCAAGGATGGATTTTGCTAAAATTCTCTGTTGTTCCATTCAAAGCTAGTAATAGTAATAATAGTAATAGTTCTAATTTATATCTGTTGGGACGCAAGTGTACCACTAATGCTACAACATGGCTGACAGGGCCAAAAAGAAGGCAAAGGGGTCTTTTGTATCTAAATAAAACCCCCCTAAACCGCTTGTTTCAAGAGACAGTCAGAAAGTGAAGCGAATATGCAAAATTTGGACCAAGGCACCACCATGACATATTCTGTCGACCCCAAGGATGGATTTTGATGCAGATTAAAATCATGATATGACCCCTTCAAGGAAAATGACCACATTTAAAACATGTGATAACTCATACATTAATTGCTGAATTTACATTTGTGAATTTGTACTCCTAAATCCCCGCCAATCAGCAAAAGAAAGTAATAGATGAACTCGCCCACTCTCGGAAAAGCTTCGAGGAGATAATCCTGGCCAAGGACAAAGAGCTTGAAGTCACAAAGGTGAGCAGTCACTCCAGCTTTCTTTTTAATATGATGTTGCATCTGTATTGCATCTCATTCCATGTTTGGTCCTAGGAGGAGAAGGAAAAGGCGAGAGCCCAGAAGGAGGAAGTTGTCACCCAAGTGACCGAGGTCTTGGAAAACGAGCTTCAGTGCATCATTTGCTCTGAGCTCTTCGTTGAGGTGCGAGTCACAAGAACCAGGCTGCCAATCAAAGAATCCCAAACAATGCAAAGGTTTCTCATTGGTATTCGCAGGCAGTTATCCTGAACTGTGCTCACAGCTTCTGCTCTCACTGCATCAAGCAGTGGTGCAAGAAGAAAAACGAGTGTCCCATCTGCCGACAAGCCATCAAGTCTCAAACCCGATGTCTGGCGCTGGACAACTGCATCGATAGCATGGTGGAAAACCTGGGCTTGGACTTTAAGGCCAGGCGCAAGATACTTCTCTCTGAGAGGAAAGGTGAGAATTAATCTCTGACCAAGTCTAAAGCCCCACTTACTCATAACACAATGTTCATTTTGATCTATTTAAAGGGGTCATATTATGCAAAATCAACATTTCCTACCTCTTTGCACCTGTTTTTGTGTATTTTGAATCCCTGTAACTCCCGAAAATTTGCATCCAAACCAAAACAATTAAACACCTTTGTCTCTATCTAAACAAGCCGTTTGAAATTTGAGACAATTGTGACGTATTTTGCCTTTGTTGCGTCAGCAGATATAAACGTACGTGGTGCAGGTTTACCCAAAGAGCTTTGCGCAAGTCTGCCATTTTTATTGAGCTTTATAAAGTCCAAAGTTGTAGTCACTAAGTTCCTTCTTTTTCTTTATCCTTTTGTTGTGGGGCAGACTGGCTCATACATGCACATATGTGCTAATATTTTCAGCTGTTGCCATTTCTAATATGAAGTAGCGTACAGTTGTAACATATCTGTCAGTAGACTCCATATAAAAACTACAACATGACCGACGGTAGGACTGAACAATAATCGAATTTTGATTAAGGATTCTCATGATTATAAAAATATTATAATCTGAAAAAAAACGCAACGTGCATGCAAATTCCTAAACTAGTGACGGTGAAACCGAGAGTGAACTTTTGAGTGAAGAAAAGACCATGTCTACTAGAGGTTTAGGATGGCACCAAGGTTGCTACTTTTTCACATTGTGCTATTATGCCTAATCAAAAATCGCTAAACTCAACAAAAAAAGTATGGTATTTCCGTGTTCACATAACCGTGGACGGAATCAAAGAATTGGAATAAAATGGAATCTGCTCTTAAACACAGGATATCTGGGAAATGTACATAATTGTGAGTGAAATTATGTTCTTGTGAGGAAAAGGAACATTTGTTTGGGGAAATAATATGTCCAGAACCTCTCATTCATTTAAAAAAAAAAAAAAATCGATTTTAATTGTTACTCATAAGAATCGCAATTCATTTGATAATCTTTTTTTGTTGTTGACACCCCTACGGTCTATATATACATTTTTTTGGGTCGGAAGAAATTGGAAGTTGCCAAGTAAGGTTGGTTGCGTGAACAAAGGCACTCGTGCTCTGGTAACCTAGCAAAACAGGAAGTGATCACTGAGCAATAGGAGAGACACGCTAACAGCCAATCACGCAACAGTATCAAGGTTAGTCGCGCCATCTTGTTGTCTTGCGGTTGATTCTTTGCATGGAGTGAGAAGAAATTGTCGCTAAAACAGGAAATATCAGTTTCTTGGGATTTTTTTAAACCGACTGCAGTCCTTAGCCACGCTCACCTCTTTTCAACCCTCGTCCGTTCTCTATTCTGGTTTACGGTAGGAACTAAAGTGAAGGACTGTATAAATAAAATAAATGACAAAATATAGCAAATGTGCTACTTTAAAATTATAATAATTTTATCCAATACTATTTAAATAATAATTACTGCATAACATGAGCTCCTTTCCATAATCAAATAATAATGGACCAAAATGTTACACAGCCATTTGCAGAAAATAGTTATTTTCAGGTTTCTGTTTATGTTTTACACTTATTGTTACACTTTATTAAGCATTTCTTACATATTCCTTATTTTTGCACTTTAATTTTAAGAGGTTATTGTTAAGTGTTCAATGTGATTTTAGAATATTAGAACTTTGGCATTCATTAGTGTTTTCTATTGTTGTTATTTCCTTTCCTTTCTGCCTTGATATCTGAGGGGATTATAATCAGAGGAAGGTTAAATTTAAATTAAAGATGTTTACATTTAATATAGTTTTCTCCTGGTCCTTATTTTCAATAGTTCATCAAAAATATTAATAATTATGGATATCGACCGATGTAAAACCGTTACATCGTGATACTTTTCAGCCATAATGCCCAGCCCTACTTTCATGCATAATTCCCCCCGTCATAAAGCATATTTTTAAAAACAATCACATGAAATATTAGATGTGCAACGACGTTTATATTACTATATACACGTTACTATATACAGAATATAAATGTGAACACATTTCTTTCTGTTGGCTTGGCAGCCGCTGACTCAGCTAACAGGATTGTGATCCAAGATGAGGACGGCAGTAGTGAAGACTCAGTGAACGCCAACCGCAGGCCCTCTCAAAGAAGTTAAAGTATTTTTATTCAAACTCCCCTACTTTTCTGCAAAAGACTTTAAGGAGAAATCGTTTTGTTTGTTCCATAACTCCAGGATGTCCCTGGGACCGTTAGAAGTTAGCCTGTATTGTCTTTGTTTTCTAAAAAAAAAAATATATATGAAATTAAAGTTTTTCCTGTGCATATCATCTGTTGAACTCATTATTCTCTAGTCGAAATTGTATTAACAATGTTATTTCTTTTTTTAAGTCACTATCACTAAAGGAATTGTGTTGCCGCCAAGTCACTGCTTGACTGGTCTGGACTTCCAGTTGATGCATTTCATCCACAGTCCTGCGGGTGGCAGCATTTCCTACTTAGTCTTTGGGCTTCCGGCCCGGTTACTATGGAAATAAAAGCGTAAACGGGACGGTGCAGTGCAGGTAAGACCTAGAGTACATTTAGTTTTAGGCTAAAATTTAATTCACTTAAGACCTTTTAAAGTGTATAACAGCTAGCGCTAGCAACTACGTTGCTAACATTAAAGCGAAAGGGTTGCTTTCCTTTAACAAGTGTGTTGGCATGGTAACCAGTTTTAATTAGTCTTTAAACTAAAACTGACGGATATAAATAACGCAAGCTTGTAGTTAAAGCGTTATAAATTAGATGTATTGTCTACTACAACTGGATTGTTGCTGTTGCACTATCCAGTTAACAATGTAAGAAATATATTCATCATTTTTATACTTCCGGTTCAACCAGCTGTTGATGGTGAAAGTGACGGCACCCCATCATAAAGCCTAAATTAGAATTCGAAACGCTTGCATCGATGACGCATTAAGTCTTTTAACAGTACAATCTCATGAAAAAGTAGTTTTTACGTTCCTTACATTTTGTAAGCACTCCGGTTGTAATGTGCTATAAAAACACGAGACTGAAATTAGCTTCCCATACGAATGGTGAGCGATACTGATAGTCGATATCATACTGATACCTTTCGCTTGAACTTTTATAATTGTATTATTTTGTCACGAGTGCAAATTAACGACAAATACCTCAAAGACAACCATTTTGTGTAAATAATCAAAGTTTTGTCCTAATTATGATTAAGACACATGTAGCTCTTTTTAAGTATGCTAGACCACGTTAGTCTAGGTCCAGATTAAAACGTACTCTACCTAAAAGTGCTCAGGACTAGATGATCCCACAGACTGAAGGTTTATACTAAAAAACACAGATTTTTAAAACCTTTGTATTCTATTTGTGAACATGCATTAAAGGCACATTTACACCTTTTTAAGGCATGTAGTTATCATATCATTATCATGTAGTTATTATTATCATTATCATTAGTCCAGGTCTAGATCAACTACCTAAAATTCTCAAATCTGGACTAGATTAAATAATCTATGAAACCAGAACATTCAATAAAACAGTTTATGATTTTTGAAACATGCATTCTATTTGTGCAAATACAATAAAAGGCACATTTAAGCCTTTTTTAGACATATGGTGCACAGTTCAGGTCCAGATTATTTTTTAATTTTAAGGGTTAGATAATTTAGGCCAGGTTTGAGAACTTTAAATACAGAGGTTTTTAATTTGGATTTGGACTACAGTTGTTCCCTCGCCACATTGCTCGTCAAATATTGCGACTTCACAGCATTTGTAGATTTTTTGGGATAATTTATATTTTTAAAGCATATATTACAAATATTTGGTCCTGAATTAAGCATTTATTCAAGAATAAAAAAGGGTAAATAAACTAAAAATAACAATACTACAGTAGTTTTGGCCACTGGAGACAACCAAACCAACCAGAGTCCGTTGTTTGGTATCGTGGCCACTGATTGGCTCAGCCTCAGAAAGCATTATTGTATTGGATTAAAAGAGTGCGAAGGTGACCAAATTGTGTTATTTCATGTCTAAAGGGTTCTCATGATGAAAAAAAACATATTTAGAAGGGCGTAAACAGTTTGTTTTAGCTGTGAACATATTTGATGTATAATTAATTATTCCTACTTTGCAGAAATGTATTTAGCGCAGTTATGTCTGGAACCAATTAGCTATAAACGGGGGATGACTAATGTGCTACTTGCTTAAAAAATTGGTGAATATGTATTTATTATAGTTTAGAGTAGATCAAAGGTTTCACAAATCACAAACTTTGGTGTATCCATTGTTTACCAATAATTATGTTTGATACATTGTTGTATTCTTTGCTAATTTGCACAAGTGATACAATTCTAAAATTACTGTAACAATTTGAGTAAAAGGTGTAAATAGTAATAATAGTATTAGTAATAATTATTCATAATTTAAAAATAAAAAATACAGAAAATATGCTGTGCTCTGCGGTCCACTAGTTGCAGTTGTGTATTTTACGCTTGAAAAGAGTTTGTCCATTCTGAACATTTATGTTCCAACACGAGCATTTGTGAACTGTTGAGATCTTTCTGTGTGGAGTTTGCATGTTCTCCCTGTGACTGCGTGGGTTCCCTCCGGGTACTCCGGCTTCCTCCCACCTCCAGAAACATGCACCTGGGGATAGGTTGATTGGCAACACTAAATTGGCCCTAGTGTGTGAATGTTGTCTGTCTATCTGTGTTGGCCCTGCAATGAGGTGGGGACTTGTCCTGGGTGTACCCCGCCTTCCGCCCAAATGCAGCTGAGATAGGCTCCAGCACCCCCCGCGACCCCAGAAGGGACAAGCGGTAGAAAATGGATGGATGAGATAATATAAATGCATGTAAACCGCGAAGTAAATATTTATATACTACATTACCCAGAAGGCTTAGCGCTGTCTACCGAAACAGCAAGTAGGTCTTGAATTTGCATCCCAAAATCCTGGCGGGACAGTTAATTTGTGTATTTCAAACAACTTGAAATGTGGAATGTGCTTATCGGAATGTTATGTTACAGAGAGACACCACCTACATTGGTGTGTACTTAACCCTCATCCTCAGGAAGATCAAGAAGTTGGTTTCCTCCCAAGTGTGAGTAAAGTATGATACCGTATTCACATTTAATTTTTTTTATTTGTAATTGACTCCTCATTTTGCATGGGGGAGATGAGATAGGCTCCAGCGACCCCGAAGGGAATAAGCGGTAGCAAATGGATGGATGGATGGAAACAATATTTGTTGATTTGTTCATTGTAATTAATTCCAATTTCCAACTATCAAAGGTCTTCAACAGGGGGGTCCGCAGAGATACTGCAGCGGGGCAGATACATTTTTGTTTTGTTTTGTTTTTTTGCATTTCTCCCTGCAATTTTTTCCACAAATGTAAATCTCTTTAAATACACATGAAGTTGAATGAATAAATGATAACATGACTCGTTATATTAATATATTCATGTTAGCATTTAAGATAGCTTTCAAACTAGCAATATGCCACCGCGGGTGTTGTTCCATGTAACCTTAACCTTTATAGCCTGCAGCGCGCTCCTCATAGTCAAAGCTGTTCTTACCCTCACAGTTGTTTCATTTCCACCAATCAAAGCGTTTTACACTGATTTCTTTTAAGCATAACGTATGGAAGAGAGCAATGAATTCAACTTTTAAAAATAGACATTCAACTAAATTTCCTAATTGATTCCTGGATTTTGCTTCCGATTAACTGAATCGTAAACGGTCAATTGCAAATTATGCCAATCTCTAATTACTTAGCATTTACTTTAACTGTCATTCATTTTTTGTCAGCTAGCAATTAGCGCTCTACTTGCCACTCAAGTTGTCAGCAAGCGATTGGCGCCCTACTTGTCAGCAAGTGATTAGCGCACTAGTTGTCAGCTAGTGATTAGTGCCCTGGTTGTCTGCTAGCGATTCACATGCTAGTTAGCAGCAAGTGATTAGCACGCTAGTTGTCAGTGTAACCTGCCAGGTTCAGTTCCTGCATTTTCTGTTCCGCTCATTACTCAAACATGGGCCGTCTGACATGAGTGACGAGTGTGCTAGCTACCGAGCTATGAGCCCGAGCTATCAACTCAGTAACCAGGACTGCTCTTGAGGTTGTCGGGGAGTGAGGTTCACCAACATACACATGACCCAGCCAGCCACACTCGCTGGCCTTTGTTACACTAGCTTGCGATTAATGTGGCAGTTGCCAGCTAGCGATTAGCGCACTCGTTGACAGCTAGCGATTAGAATGCTAGTTGCCAGCTAGCTATTAGTGGCACAATGCTGTACAATACAATCATGATTTCATAAAAGATATATAAGTAGGAGGTCTTCTTGGCCTGGAAAACGTGAAAGACCGCTGCCTCATGGGATTTCCAATTGTTTTGTTTTAGGTCATTTCTCTGGAGTCCTCAATGCAATAATGTCCAGGCACATCGGAAGCACCCTGACTGTGGACAGAAGGAGACTGAGGAGGATCATTGCTGAAAACCCAAATTGGTCCTTGGGCCTAGTTCCCTTTTTATCAAACCTCTGCCTTGAATCTATCGTGAGAAACTATGAGGGTACGTCATTGTTGTTACCCCCTAATCGCATCAGTGCCTTTTGACGCCCTTATGTAAAAGCCTCCATGTGTGCGGCAGGAACCCCCATCTATGCGGAGCTTAGACCCAGCCAGAGAGCCTTCGTGCAGGAGAGACTGTCCACAGATCTGCCACTTCCTGTGACCGCCAACTCCATCGATGATGGCGTCTACTGGAAGCGATGCTGTGAGCAGCGGTGGGAAATTTGCGACGTGTCTCGTTACGGCAACAGCTGGAAGCGCATGTTCTTCGAGAGGCACCTGGAAAACATTATTGAGCAATTCATCCCGGAGACGAGTCACCTCAAGGTGATCACAGACGCCATTCCTCTATGCGAGAGGTACGTGAAGAAGCTGGACATCTCCCAAATGCTGCCGCCCATCAAGGAAGTCAAGCCGGGAAAGCAGGAAGAGGAAATGGACTTGCTGAGTGAAGCGGACTCGGACGCGGCTCTCATGGAACACTTTGACTTCCGTAACCTCCTGAACAAGCTGAGCAACCTGGAGGAGGTCCACTTGACCTACTGGGTCAAACAGTGTGGAATGAACTTTGAATGGAGGATGTTCGAGATGGCGGAACGGGACTGTGAGACTCTCTCCAAGGCTCTTGCATCCTGCAAGGTCTTGAAAGTAAGTATAGGACCTTTTGTGCTAGGGCTGTAAATATTTGGGCATCTCCCAATTCGATCTGATTCTGATTCCTGTAATGACGATTTGATTTAAAATCGATTATTGATTTAAACCAATTCGCTCAATATATCAAAAGAGTAATGTGGGTGGATGGTTAAAAAGTCGGATTTGGGTTTAAAATTGGCGCACAATTTTGAGAATTTAGGGCACTGTCAATGTGTCCATTCATTTGAATGTGAATTTCTTGGAAATTTTGGGAAAAACGGGAATTTTTGAAATGATTGAGTGTCCTAGATGATAAGAATGGGTTGGTGTCGGAATTTTGGGAATTGGTTGGCAAAAAGGTGATGTAAGAGTTTGAATTGAAAATGGGTATTTTGGAATTCCTGGAATTTTGGGAAAACCTGGAATTTGTACGGGAAAAAAAGGATCTTTTGTACTCCCAATTGAGAGGAATGTTTTGAAGGTGGAATTTCCAGGAAGAGGGCTTTGGAAAACCCCGAATTCTAGGAATTCCTGGGATTTTTTTATATCTTGGAAAAGGGTAGTTTGATTGTCCAAAGTGAGTGGGGTGTGTGGATGGCAGAACGGTTTGAATTGAGTGAGAAATGTGGGAATTGTGCATGTTTGAAAATTGGCCTATTCATTTTTTTTATGGGAAAAAAGTCCCTGAAAACCGGGAATTCTGGGTAATCTGGGATCTTTTGTTTTATTGTTTTGATACACGAACAGTTCCAGTCGGATTAGAACTGTGGTCTGTGGAGCATGCCAATTTTTTGTGATGCAATAATAATAATTAGAGTGTTTTTGGTGTAGAATTTTAAATGTGTGAAATGCTTGGCCAATCACACAATAAAAAATAAATACAATTTTGTATTAATCGATTTTTGAACATTTTGAATCGACTTAAAATCGAGATGACTAAGAATCGCGTTTTGAATGTAAATGTTTTTTTTTATTATTGTTGTCAGGTTCAAACACTGATGACATCTATTAAACAGGACAAGAAGCAAAGAATCAAACAAAGACAGAATTCAATTTGGCTCAGTGAGGAGAAACGTGTTCATCTGTACCCGTGTACATCTGTACCTGTGTACATCTGTACCCTTGTACAGTGTCATTACGCTCTGGCCAAAGATTGTATGCCACCTCTTTTATTTGGACTTTCCCTGATTACATGGCAAGAGCTGTCTCTAAGGGACGTGGGTCGTAAACAGCCATCGCCGTTGATTACAACAGTTCAAAGAAAAGGTCGTAAAACAGTTCACAGAAAAGGTCGTAAAACAGTTCAAACAAGCGGTGCCTGGAGGGGGTCAGGCCCTGCTTCCGCTCCGCTTTGTAGTTTTTGGGTCAGACAATATCTTTCTGTTGATTACAATACATGAAAGAAACAGAACACCTTCATGTTGCCTCCCATCCTACACAGTGGAGTTTTACAAGCCTTTTGCTTGGTAGGATTAAAGACCACTTTTGTCTGCTCGCCGGGAACTCATTGAAACAAACTTTTGTGATAACTTAGATACAATTATTCTAACAATTGTACACCCCTATACTTTATCAGAGATGGGTAGAGCAGCCAAATCTTGTAGTCAAGTCAGAGTACCGTTACTTGAGAGTAAAAGTAAAATGTAACCATCCAAATAAGTAGTTCAGTATGTGTAGTTAAGTAGTGACTGAAAAAACTACTCAAGTACTTAGTAACTGGTGTGTAGCTTAAACAGGGCTTATGCTGGCTCAGATGGTAGAGCCTGCAACTTGAGGTTTCCTATTTATTGCGGTTGTGACCATGGGCAAGACACTTCACCTACCTTGCCCCCAGTGCTGCTTACACTGGTATTTAATTGTTTGGTGGCAGTCGGAGGGGGGCTGTAGGCACGAATTGGCAGTCAGGTTTTTCCGCAAGTCTACTGGCTAGCCTTCGCATGTAGCCTTCCACCGTCAATGTGTGAATGTGGAGTGAATGAATGATGGGTTCTCAGGTCTGTCTGTAAATCCCTTTGAGTATTTAGAGCGCTATATAAATCCATTATTATTATTATACATTTAATGGTACTTGCACTACAACCATAGTTTGTGTGTGTGTGAGAGACAGATATAGTTTTATTCAATTCAATGAAAATCCTCCACTTTCTTTGCAACACTCCATTTCTTAGAAAACAAAGTCATGTTGCTCCCTAGCTACAATATGAGCTAATGCTAGCGAGTAAGAGCAGATGTTTAGAGTGGATCTTACGGGGTTCGCTGTGACATTCGCCACGCCAACTAAAAAGTTTTTTAAAAAAGTTAAAGTACCACTGATAGTCACACACACACACTAGGTGTGGTGAAATTACCGTCTGCATTTGACCCATCCGCTTGTTCCAACCCCTGGGAGGTGAGGGGAGCAGTGAGCAGCAGCGGTGGCTGCTCTCCGGAATCATTTTGGGGATTTAACACCCAATTCCAACCCTTGATGCTGAGTGCCAAGCAGGCAGGTAATGAGCCCCATTTTTATAGTCTTTGGTATGACTCGGTGCGGATGCTTGTGACTCAAATTTGTGCTTACAACTTAAAAGCATAACACTTAGTTGAGTAACAAAACACTCTTAAGTTTAGGTACCGCTCTTCTTATCTTATGTGATGTTTGTCCAGGTGGTACGACTCTATGAAAGTCACATCGATGATAGCAAATGCAAGATGCTGGCCAACACCCTAGTCAACCACCCCTCCCTAACGGAGCTCAACCTTTCGCACAACATCATCGGGGACAAGGGGGCCAAGGCGGTCAGCAAGCTGCTCCAAAGCAGCAAGCTGGAGGTCCTGAACATGAGCGACAACGTCATTCGAGACGCGGGAGCCAACGCCATCGCAGACGCCCTGGCTAATAACTGCCCGTTGTTGTCCCTCAACCTGCGCATCAACCGCATAAGCGACGAGGGCGGGCAGGCCATCGCCGTTGCCTTACTGAGAAACAAGACCCTGCACCACCTGCACCTGGGAGCCAACCTGGTGACCGGTCCTACCGCCATCAGACTGTCAGAGGTGCTGGCTAAAAATCAAACCCTGAAGAGCATCAACCTCTCCTGCAACAAACTGGGTGTGGTGAGTAGATCATCAATCACACGTCTGTCATATTCTGCATTACTTTTAGGATACTTTCACAACAAAAACACACTTTTAACACACTAAGGGTCTTTTTAACAGGCAACAATGCCAAAATTCTAGATATACTTCTTGGTATAGTCTTGATACTTAATAATGAATTATGATTAATTGATTATTGTGTATAATACCAACATTTTACTACTGATGCCTTACATTACTGTTACTAAAAAAAGTGAAACTGATGTTCAGTTAGGGCCAGAGTGGCTTTTACTTTGGAGTAATATGACTAAAGGACTATAAAAGTAAGAAAGTCCGTAAGAGTAAGTATTCAGTGAAACAAATTACCCAAGTACTGAGTAATTTCTAAGTTATTTAGTAGTTTTTTCAATGGTACTTGCGTGTGTGTGTTTGTTTTGTTTTTCTATCCTTGTGGGACCCAAAACATGACATTTTAATCACGTAGTGAGGGCCAGTTCGACCCCTGGGGTGCAAAGCAATGAAATCAATAGAAAAAGGCCTCCTAATGGGCCATATGCATTTTCTTTAAATGGGCCCCTGAATGTCAATGTTCATGACCTTGGTGTGTGAAGTGTGTCAAACGTGTGGACTGCATTGTGTGTATTGGTTCCTACAAGGAAATTCCTGACGGGTGTGTGTGCGTTAAACAGAGACAGTACTACAAAACATACTTTAAAAGATGCACCTTTTACAGTCACTTATGACCTTATAACAGGGCTAATGTTAGCATATGCGCTGCTAAAACAAATAAGACATCTAAGACTTACTGCAACCTGTTTTCTGGAGGTGGAAGTGGAATTCTTGTAGGCTGGAATGTGAACATTTCTACTGACACACATGACAGTGCATCTATTAGGTTTTTTTGACGGAAAAGATGACCTTACAGTGTGTAGTTTGAGTCAGTCATCTGACTGCCAGGCTCCGTTTGATTGGTGAAATGGATAGTCTGGTGGCTTAGTGACATTACCGTTACGGAGCGGATAAAAGCGCCAAATTTTTTATGGGCCTTCTTTATGACCTACTGAAGGATTTTAGAAGGGTACTCAAACTTAAATATTGAAAATACCTTTATAGTGCACATAAGTTATTTTGATCAATAACTGCAAAAAACGCCTATACTAAAAAAGGACTAATTCTTGTCATGTGTCCTCCTGCTGCTAGTTTTTACATCATACTTGCACAGGGTGTCTACAGGTAGTGTCTTCACATCCCAGAACAGCCAGAATGCCAATATTTGATTCCATTATGAACCATTTGGCTTTCAAATAAGGCCTCATTATGGACGGAAATAGCAAAAAGTATCATTTTCAGATGATGATTCAAGACCCAGCACATGAAGTATTATCCATAAAACCTTTAATGCAATTATAATGTTAGAACTCTGATTGAGGCCAAAAATAAATTAAAGGGGCAAGTCAGCTGGTGCACATGATCAGCATGGGGGCTGAGGACCAATGGCCTGGATGACTCTTCTTACTACACTATGAAGTAATCTGCACGTGAAACAGGCAAGAAAACAATTGTTGTCACAATTTAAACAAATTGACATGCATCATAATGTGGAAACTTGGTGTATTGGTGTGCATAACTGTACCTGGTGTCTATTTGCAGCAGTTGCATTTGCAAAGTGGAGAACAGTCAATATTAGCATTGCTGCATTTACAGCTGGAACAGTCACCTTTACATGAGCATTTTATCAGCTCTCTGCAGGCAATGGAGACCTCGGGAATGGTTATCCAAACTGGAACCCATGACCCTGTTTCGTCCTTGGTCCATCCAAAGTCCTTTGGAGAAGGAATCACTTGCTGTGTGTCTGTGCTGGTTGCCCAGATTCCTGCCTGAATCACAGCCCGTTTTACATGCTGGAGTAGGGCATCCTGCGTGGGAGGTAATCTCTCCATCGGCCGACTGTCTTGACAGAAGAGTTCCTTCCTTGTTTGACTGATGGAGTTCAAAGGACTGGATCTGTTGTACAGGATCACAGTCAGCCTCTCAAGTGTCTGGAAATGCTCAGAGTCAACTTTTAGTTCCTGGAATGGATGCTTTGCCAGATACATAAATGTTTCTGTAGCAGCATCATAGGCTTGCCAGGCCCTCCAAGCTGACTTCTTGCCTTTTCCGTTAAATGCAGATGTTGTGTCACAACCTGAATATGCGTGGAACATAAGCAGACCTTGTGATTTGGGTTCCCCCAGGCTTTTGCAGATGTGGTTTATGTGGTAATATCTGAACCTTTTTCCCATGCCAAAAGCCACCCAGATGTCAGTCAATGGTTGAAGCACCACCAAATCATAAAATAAACCAGCAAGGATCACGATGACATCAGTGTCCACAGTTCGCACAAGAACTGTCTTTGCTCCCTCCTTCAATGCGCATTGTAGATGGACCACTATCCTTGTGTCTGCCTCCTCATGGTTGCAACAGTCCATCATGCTAGTGGAACCAAAAGCTTGTCCTGACACCGCTTGCCCCGATGTGACATACACAGCTTTGGTTGGTGGCCAGCTGAACTCTTGGATCTTGGATGTCAAGAAATCAAACAACTCCTTCTTGTTGATTGGGTCGCGAAGAAAGTCCATCCAGTTGCCTGGCAACTTTGTCGGGCCTGACACTTTCCTGCGAACACCACGTCCTCTTTTTTCTCGGGTGGACTCCTTCAAGCTGTCAGGGATGTACGTGTCCCATACAACATCCAATCGTTTTGCATCCTGCAGCTGCTTCTGCAGGTAGGGGATGAAAACCTCATTTGCATAAGCATCAAACGTGCTCACTCTAATAGTGGGCAGGCAGTGGACAATTACTGCCCCATCTAGGACTTTGAAGTCATAGGTTGAGGGTGGCTCTGATTGTGCTGGCTGCTCAAGACATTGTAGCAGGTCTGATTTGGTGCCTGTCAGATGAAGTTTTCCAAAGTCTGAGAGAGATGGAGGGAAGGACTGCACCTCATGTGTAAAGAATTCATCCAAATTACTCTCACGGCTCTGCATAGCTACATATAGCTGGCCAAAGAGTGCCACGTTGTTCTGAAGCACTTTAATCTTTTTCCCATCTTTAGACATTGTCTTGCGTCTAGGTTGCCTGAAGACTGCCAAGGAATTCCTTTTAATCGGATCATGGATAGATTGTGTGCGTTCATCAAGCACCTTCTTGACAAACTCCTGATATTGTCTCTTCCCTGTGTCCTCCAGGATGAGCATGGTATTTGCGACTAATTTATCTGCGCAGTTGCGACTATCAAGAGTCACAAGTTCCTCGAAGACATCCAGGAAAGGGTTTCCCATACGCCTTATGGTATCTGACAGACTGTTGACCTGTCTCTGGAATGTCTTCTGTGTGCCAAGACCCTGCTCATGGTGCTGGAAGCTCTCTTTGTCATCTTGGAGATATTCCTCTTCAAATTCCTTTATCAATCTTGCCATTTCTGGGCCTGTGAGCATCCATCTTCTGAAGGCAGTTGGATTTTCTGTGAGGCCAACCGCACCACCTGAACCTTTCACATTCTTGTTCTCTTGTTCATGAGCTTGGTCCAGTGGGATTGCAGAAAACCTGTTAGATGTCTTTGAAAGAACCCAGTGAGAATTCTTCTCAAACTCGTCCTTGATAGAGTCGGGCAAAGACTTCATGTCCCTGATATGGACAGGCAACCATCTTGAATAGTTCACATGGTCCAAGGCAAAGAATAGAGGGGCCAGTTCTTCAAGCACTTCTACATACAGTAGGAAATTCTGCTCTCTGTGTGCCCTTATGAAGATGAGAATGAGGGTTTCATATCTCATGATCAGATCCCAGAACATGAACGTCGGACTCTTCTTCAGCATGTTGTTTCTCCAAGCCATGAAGGACTCTTCATCTTTGGGGCCTGCACTAACCCTGAAAGCCTCCTGTTGTAGATTGTGCAGTGTCAAGACAGTGACCTGGTGTGCATGCCTGGTTCGTGTTAGGTGTGCTGCTTTCAGAAACGACTCAGCCATGCCACTTGATGCCACTTCTGCTTCAATCAGTGCTGTCGTCCAACCAGAGCCCTCTAGGAGATCGCCAAGTGTATTCCAGAGAGCCATCTCTGTGTGTAATCCTCCCAGCATAACTACATGAACTCTTTCACCATGGGTGTTCGGCCATTTCCATTGTACAAGCTTAGCCAGAGCAAACAGAGGCTGATCAAATGCAGTGACAGGGATCTGTCCTGGATTGAGAAATTGAACAGCCTGTCTCTGAACATCCATGCCATGCTTAATCATGGCTGCTGTGGCAGATTTCTCATAGAACAGAGGAAGGAGTGCACATCTTGCTGGGGGGTCTTCCACTGAAGGTTGATTGGAAGCATGATAGGCAGCCCATGCAATTGCATCTTCAGAAGTCAATTCTTTCTTCTCTAGAAGTGGCAGTGCTTGTTTGAATTGCTGTTACCTGGATTGTGTACACTTCTCTTTGATTGCAGTGCTGTGGTTATGATCATGCAGTTTCACATTGAATCTCCACTGACTGTCACACAAATAATGGAACCAGTTAACAAAGTTAAAATATCATTAGGCTACATTAGAACTAATTTATTATAAATTACCGTTATGGTGGGTGTAAAAAACAGTTGGGTTTTCAAGATGTCACTAGTTTACATCATCTATCTTAACCTTGGTTGCAGCAAAAAAACATGTGCTGATAACATTAGATGTCTAAAATAGGTAGCCTAGCTAATCTTTTTAACTTTCCTTATGCTTTGTTAAGCAACATACAGCTCATTCTCAAAGCATTATTATTGTTATATTTACCTGATGAACACCTGCTTGATTGCAGCTCTGTGTGATGCTGAACTGCACAGTGATCATGTGATCATGTGATCAGGCTGGAACTTATTGTGATCATGCAGGCTAGTTTATATATCGCCATCTGGTGTTGTGAATGTATATTGAAACAGTAGTTGCGATTATGAACAACTTCATGATTAATTCTAATTACAAAATGAATAGAGAATGTCTTTACCCACACTACATGCAGAACATGACATTTTTTCAGCTTTTTTCTTAATTCCGCCTATACTGTACAGGACTTTATGGAGGATGTACCTGTACCAGGTGCCTTGGTAATGCATTTTAGACATCATTTTGAATGTTTATCCATCACTGGACCCAATTAAAAGCAAATTTACCTTCCTAAGTGGAAAAAAACAACAATTTATCAGCAATATACCTTTTATGACTCCGGAATAACATTTTTTAAACAATTTTGTGCACTATATGGGTATTTTCAATATTTAAGTTTGAGTACCCTTCTAAAATCCTTCAGTAGGTCATAAAGAAGGCCTGTAAAAAAATTGGCGCTTTTATCCGCTCCGTAACGGTACGCCTAAAAATGTGCGCTAACCCACCGCACTAGGAGTCACTAGTGCTCATGTTGGATTGGTGAAACACACTAATGTTTCAGTGCCCGCTGAAAGAAGTCTCTTTAAGGAGCCAAATGAATATGTCTTTGCAAGCAGTAATCAATACATTAATACAATACATCGCTTTAATTAAGTGACTTGTTTTTATTATGTGCATGGATTGTGATACACATGTTCTGCAGACTCATGCAGCCCAACGTTTTGTGTTGAGTTAAGTTGAGTTTATTTGGAACATGCATGCATACAACATGATAACAATGATCACAATTTCCAGTTTCTCTTTTCAACATGTTTGAAAAGGAGTAGGAAGAAGCAGAGCTTATTTAATCCTACCCCTTTTGTTTTACATAGCAGTTGCTAACACTTTTGTTCACTTCCTGTTCTCAATTTATTCACACTATACTCCATAAGTAATAATATTACAAAATAAATAATAATTATAAATAAGATAAATAAGATTATCAATAAATTCAGAATGTTTATCATGGTTCTTCTTCTTTGTACTTTGTAAACACTTTAAGTATGAAGCGTTTCTTGAATTGGATCATATTAGTACATTGTTGGATTTCTTTGCTTAATCCATTCCATAATTTAATTCCACATGCTGATATACTAAAGGTCTATGCATGTGCATACAAATGTTTTAAATTACATTTTTCAAAATGACGAATAGATTTAGAATGGGAATACTAAGAATCGCGGTTCAAATGTGAATCGACTTTTTGAGCACATACCCATAATAACTATATCACTGTGATAGAGGAATTTTCCGCGGAGTACGACTCATCTTTCCATCCATTTTCTACCGCTTGTCCCTTTTGGGGTCGCGGGGGGTGCTGGAGCCTATCAGCTACATTCGGGCGGAAGGCAGGGTACACCCTGGACAAGTCGCCACCTCATCACAGGGCCAACAGAGTATGACTCAT
Organism: Entelurus aequoreus; assembly: GCF_033978785.1. Taxonomy (NCBI): domain Eukaryota; kingdom Metazoa; phylum Chordata; class Actinopteri; order Syngnathiformes; family Syngnathidae; genus Entelurus; species Entelurus aequoreus. The sequence continues at coordinate 13,704,669 of NC_084753.1, read as the reverse complement.
TAATTACAAATTAAATATTTTCATAGGTAAAGCATAAAAAACCTGTTTACGACCTACCAAATACATAAAGACATGCATAAAACACTCTTTCATTACCTTTACACTCGTTTAATCCAATATAGTAATGCTGCCTGAGGCTGAGCCAATCAGTGGCCACAATACTAAACCGTGCATTATGATTGGTTTGGTCTCAATAATACTGTTTAGTTTATTTAGCCCTTTTTTATGTTTGAAAATTCCCTAATTTAAGACCAAAGCATTGTGGAATATTTGCTTTAAGAAAATAAAAAATATATCCCCAAAAACATAGTGATTTGGATTTGATATAATATTTATTATATGTCATAATAGTTCACTTGATATATTTAATATAATATTTTCGTTATTTGAAGTGCAATGTGGCGGGGGCTGACTGTACATAATAAATATAAATATCTGCCATTCAATCACTTCTTTTGCTAGGAATTTTTTGCACATTTTTACACAGACAGTATAGTTGAGTCAAATTCAATCCTGTTTTTTAAAATTAGCCCAGGGCCATTTTGCAAAAAAATAAATAAATAAAATAAAATTGAAAAAAAAAGGCACAGCAAGTGTCAACAAAAGCCAGTCCGCCCATCTTTCATTTCCCTCTTTGGAAGCACGGTGCAACATTTTCTTCCCACTTTTTTTTGTCACTATCAAGGCTTGTTGTCCCAGCAGTGGCAAAAATGCTCTTTAGGGTAAGAATCACATTTGTGAAACTGCATTTGTTGCATGTGTGTGCAGGATGGAGGAAAAGCTCTGGAGGAGGCCATTTCTCAAAATAGCTGCTTAACACAATGTGATGTCCGACTGACGGAGGTCGACGAGCAGAGCGCCTCCGTTATCAACCAGGTGGTTCGGACCAATGAGAGATTGGAACGACAGAAATAAGCACAAGGTACACTAGATGTATACCTCAATTTGTTCTCTGAATGCTGCTTGCTCTGCTTACAGTTGCACATATTCTAATGGTTATAGTTTATTTAGTAGGTAATGGGTCATAAGCTATTTAAGTAGTATAAAATGACAACAATAAGAGTCTAGTTGCCTTGATTGATTACCTGGATGACTGAGAATGCACAAAGACGTATAAAAGTACTCTTTGAATGGACGTTATTTACAAAATTAGCTTCATCTCTGTTTTCTACACTGCAGGAGCCAAATCACCTGCCTGACAGTCTTCAGAGTACACAACATCAAAACACAGCGGAAGAGACTCTTGACCGCAAAGATCAGATGGCATTATTGTGGTACAGTGTTATATGAAGTGTTTTATCAGTCTTTTGTAAAAACGTTTGGTCTAGCTTTTTGCATGCAAGTGAATAAGTGTACGGCTGTGCAATGATGTGTGGAACGTCACAAGACTATTGATATTGTGTCTTGTTGTAAAAAAAAATAAAAATGCAACTGTACAATTTACAATTTTCTTTTCTTTTGTCTTTGAAAGCTCCCCTTTAGTAGGTCTAATGTTCTTATTTCGACATTGGGTTAAGCACCCAGGCTATAAGAAAAAACAAAAAAGGTAGGATAACATATTATTTTCATCAAATTGTAGCATGTGCATAATTACACTGACCTGCAACATGCAGTGACACCAATGCTGATAAAGGTTTTTATTTTTATGCAGTCTAATATCGATCGAGTTTGCAGGTGTACCTAATGTTGTGACCGGGTGAATCTATATAATGTTTATGAAGTTTTTTTTCAAAGGTGTCTGGAAAAAAAATTAGCGGTGACAATTCCAGGACATTTATTTAAACAGTGTACATTTTCAAAAGACAAATTATGAATCTTTCGGGGATGGAGATGCGTGATTTAATTTGCATTTCTTGGAACGCCTCCGGAATCACATGCCCGAGTCGAGCATTTTAGACTTGTATTCATCCCACAATGTGGAAATTACATTATTGCAGTGCAGGTTTTCACAGACAGTAACAAAAGAAAAACGTAATGAAAAACTAATAATTAGTAATAAATACTACATAAAATTGTGCACTAATATGTTGAGATAAAAGATAGAATTTGAAAAAAAAGACACTAACATCCGTATAATAAAAAAGATCACAGTAATCACATAAGTGAGTTGTAAAGTCTTATGATAGTGGGTAGAAAGGACTTTCTTGCACAGTGGGTGTGACAGTCAAATGCTGAAGGAGCTGTTCAGGGTCTCCACAGGTGCCGTGCATGGGGTGAGAGGGATTGGAAATTATGGATGTCAACTTGGTCAGCATTCTTCTGTCTCCTCAGTGTTGTCTAGTGGGCAGCCTAGGATGGAGTCAGCTCTCTAAATCAGTTTATTAAGTCTGTTCCTTTCTCTGACCGTGCAGAGACGACGGCATAAAACATTGCAGAAGCCACCCCAGTGTCGTAAAAGGTGCGCAGCAGTGACCCGCACACCCCGAGGGACTACACAGTGTTTAAATTGTGAGTCCAGTCCAGTTTGTTGTTGAGGTGACCACCCAGCTGTTTAAATGAGGCCACTATTTCTTTATCTGATCCTTAGATGTTCACCGGTGTGGGTGATGGAGCTGATCACCGGAAGTCAATCACAGGCTCTTTTGTCTTACTGGTATCCAAGTGCAGGTGATTAAGCCTGAGATGACTTCTCTGTGTTCCTGCTAGGTCCCATCAGACACACATCCCACCAATGCGGCGTCATCTGAGAACTCCTGCAGATGGCAGCAGTCGGAGTCATGCCTGAAGTCTGAGGTATAGAGCGTGAACAGGTAAGTTGAGCGCACCGTCCCTTGGGGAACCCCCTGTGTTGCAAACTACCACGTCGGAAGAACAATCACAGCCTCATGTACTGCGGCCTGTTGATGAGGTAGTTCATGATCCATGCAGCAGTGGGTGTTGAAAGCCCTGGAGAAGTCAAATAACATGACTCTCACCGCACTTCTGGTGCGTGAGGGCCCGATGCAGCTGGTAGATGATGGCATCATCCACCCCGATGCTTGGACGGTGAGCAAACTGAAAGTGGTCCTTTCTTGGCATTGTCTGCATGCGAAGGTGGCTGAGGCATGAGGTGGGAGGTCAGGGCAAATAGTCTGAAGGCGTTCGGCTCCCTGGGATGAGGTGTTTAGGGATTGGAACCACACATGAGGTCTTCCAGAGTGTGGGGACTTTTCCAGGCTGAGGCTCAGGATAAAAGTGTAGTGGACCACACCAGTAAACTGGTCTGCACATTCCCCGAGTAGCCTGGGCCTATAGCCTTCCTGACCTTGTTCCTTACCAACTCCCTTCTCAATTGATACAGACTGATGGAGTGTTGGGTGGGTGATGGCTGGGTGTGGCGAACTAGGCTGGTGGGTTGTGGGACTGAGAGGGGTTTGTTGGGGCGATGTGGACCATGTTGAAGTGTGAACAGCTGGGGAAGGTGTGGTGTGGATGTGAAGGGGTTGCAGTGGGGCCAGAGTAAAACCTGTTTAAAAAAACATTCAGTTTGTCGGCCTATTCTTGGTCGTCAGAAGCTTGGGGACCACTCCCACCTCTTCCGTGACCTGAAATCAGTTTCAGGCTAGTCCACATTCCACGGATGTTATT
>NC_084753.1:13678602-13688602 GCF_033978785.1 Entelurus aequoreus | reverse complement strand
ATGCTGATTGGGTGTTCATTTATTCATCTAGCCTATTTCTATTAATTTGTCCATCAGTAAAATATTTTTTAAAGACTACTCCAATTGTTTAGCTGACTATTTATATCTGTGTGTGGCATTGCATTAGTGTTTTACAAGAATAAATAAATACAAACAGATTAATGCCACTTACACCATCTGATGTGTGGAGACATTTCACCCCAACCAATGTAGGCGGAAAGGCTGTGTACATTTGCAAATACTGTGCAAAGAGCTACGTCAAAAATGCCGCAAAGATGCAGCAGCATATAGACAAGTGCCCAATAATATATAATTATTGTAATTCCCCATTAATTACCATATATTCCCATTAATTCCCATGGACGGTGTCCAACTTTGAATAATCAAAACATTTTAAATATTTCCAAACTTCCCGAGCTTAACTTCCCGTGCTAAATTTCCGGAAAGTTTCTGGAAAATAACCGGAAACTTTCCACCCCTTCGCAACCCTTTGATGATGTCTGTGTTGAGTGAACAGGGAAGCGTTCCATGCTGGCTTTGCCTACCAGAAGAAATTCGCCATTTTGCGTGTTTAGTACACATTCCTAATTTGATTCAAAAAACGTTATTATTGAACTTCAACTGCAAACATGATTTTATCTTAACTTTTATGAAGTGTTTTATAATCTTTACAAAAGCCTAGTCCATAATCATGTGCCCCCCTTAGTGGTGTTGGCCTTAAAAACATTTTCTCTAAACCAGGCCTATCCAACTGGCGGAACGAGGGCCACATCCGGCCCGCCAAAGCTTTTAATTTGGCCTGCCGAACATCACCCAAATAATGTAATGAAACAATTCATTACAGGGTTGCTAATGAATGCAGTACTCCCGCCACCCCGCAGGGGGCAACAGCAAAGCATATGTATCACAATGAAGCAGCAGTGGATGAGTAGAAAAAGATGGCACTGTCGACCCTGAAAAAAAATTAGAATAAATCGCGAAAATCCGACTTTAAAAGGAAATGGACAACAAAGTGAATGTATAGAAATTGCTGACTTTGTGATGTCTTTTGTATTCGTGGTCATGTCTTTGGCTGTTAAAGTCTGGCGATCCAAACTGGTTCAATGCATGTAGTGCTGAATAAAGCTACACCTTAAGTTTAATTGTGTTAAACCACATGTGTGCAATGTTTGCTGTGTGTAATAACACTAAACCTTTTTTATTTAATGCAACATACACAATGGACGTCATACTTTCGTAATGTTTATATTTTCAGTCTTAGAAATCTAAATAAAGGAAGACTTATAAAGATAAAATTGAGGAAGAAAAATAATACCATCAATCATCACATAAACCTGTTAACTATCTGTCTAGCGGCACACGCTGGAAGCGAGTAACGAGGGCAGAATAATTAACTTATTGACAGTGCAGTGTGAAAGCCGATGTGTTAACTTTGTAAATAAGTAAACAGTCTCAAAGGAATATAACCGGTAAAGGCACTTTCTATAAAAACGCCCACAATTTGATGAGGCCTTTGGCTCTTGAAACCGCGGCCCTCTTCATTATGTAGTTGAATAGCCCTGCTCTTCTAGAGTAACACATTCAACAACAAAAAAATCTAACTTTAATATATTTTTTATGTATTTTATTTTTAGGATAGGAAAGACCTTTATTTGGCCCACAATAGTTGTGGTAATAACGAAGATACGGTAATACCCGGTATATATTTTATTTTTAGGATAGGATAGACTTTATCTATCTCACAACGGAGAAGCTTTGTGGTTGCAGTGCAAATACAAAAAGACCACAAAAATAAGGTAAAACAAAAGAGAACTCGTTGAATTAGATCCTGACGTTGGGCAACTCAAACCTAACGTTGAAACATGTTTTTTTACGACCTTAAATCAATGTTGGGTTCTGATGTTGATTTGACCAATTCATTTTTGTCATTTTCCAACCAATAATCAACAACACAAACACAACGTTGAAGCAACATGCTTTTTGACCACATTTATTCAATGTCAGGTTGTGACGTTGATTTGACCATTGAATTTTGGTCATTTCCCAACCAACGATCCAACGTTACACATCAATTTTTTCTCAATTGACAAAGAACTATTTTGGTAATGTTGTTTCAAAGTCCGTTTGAAAGGACATGTTTGTACAATCAACGTTGTATCAATGTCTTGTGCCTGCTGGGATAATGTTCATGCCACGGGTTGGCCCTGCATACCAGGAACCCTCAAGTTCCTGGACGTCCGCTCTACCATCTGAGCCACGCCACCCGTATTTACTGTAATACAATGTTGTGAGGGGGTTGCTCAATTATATGAGATCTTGCACAAAAACATCTATGCTTCCTTCCACATTCCAAACACCCAATGAGGAGATAACGTCCACTTCTACTTTAGTTTGGAGAGCTCTGTCCTTCTTCATATCCCTCTTTAAAGTTGCAGCACTCCCGATTGTCGCTAACATTCCCTTTGAAGCCAAGACTGAACTCACACTGACATCCACTCTGCAGCCGAGACGAGCGCTCTTTCAGTTCTTTAAAGCCGTCTTGCGCCGTTATTACATGTGACACTCTCAGTAGCAGGCCTCCGCCTATTTCCAGCGTCTTTTGAGAGCCAGCTCTCTGCTTGTCTCTCTGATACGCATCAGCAGCTGTAGCAGCAGCAGCAGCCGCACGCAGCTACACCGTGGCTCCATTACACTATCCGGAAGAAATAAATCAATTCTTGTTTTCCAGAGATCTAAAAGGAGACGATGACGTGCTTGCTTCAAAACAGAGGACAGGATGCACGAATGCTAGGCACTTAAATAGCGAGGTAGGCGGTGTAAAAACAAGTATTGCGACTATTAAAGGAAATTGATAATAGGTCAAATTGAGCTTTACTAGCTTTTGGTTGGCATTTATCGAAAATACCCGCGTCCAGCAGAGCCTTGAATAAATGTTGGCGTGCATGTGTCCTTTAGCGCTCCTCTGCTGAATTATTAATAATCTGTGTTGCTATATTCACCAAGCCAGGAAGTGTAATGTCATTGCAACCAAGCCAATTCCTGCTAACGTGATATTTCAGCCTTCAGGTGGGAAGCTCCCTGGAAAATCTTCATAACACATTGACACCTTAAATATAGGCATTTATCAATACAAACTAGTTTACTTAGTTGTATTTTTTACAGCGAAGACTGAAATTGAATCGACCTTCATTGTTAGAAAAGTTTTTTATTTTTTATTTACTTGAATTGCTTTTTATGGATTTTTTACATCACATTACATTTTACTATGTTCAACAAATCTGCTCATTTTAAAGGGGAACTGCACTTTTTTGGGAATTTTGCCTATCGTAACAATCATTATGAAAGACATGACGGATGTATTTTTTATTATTGCATTCTAAATATTAAATAAATGCGATCAAAAGTCTGCCTATAAAAGCCCTTAAAAACCGCTATTGAGGTTTTATATACATGATGTAAGTATATATGTAATGTAGTAACAGGCACATTATAATAACATGTAATATTTATGTATTTTGATCATTTCAAGCATAAGCGGCGCTTTAATTTCAAAATCACTGATTATTACTAACTGTAGAGCCAACAAAACATAAAACATCACTTACTGTACGAGGTCTGCTGTCATTAGGATGCCGACTGCTAGAATGTTATATTCCCGTTTTTATAATAACAATATTACTAATACTTGTTTAATATTCAAGTCACGAAATGTAAAGTATTTTTGGCGCTTTTTGGATGGTTATTTTATTGGCTATTGTGGGCGGATTAGAGGACCTCGCATTGGAGGACTTTTATTTACGTTTATTTAGGAGTTAGAATGCATTTAAAAAATGCTTCCGTCATCATGTCTTGCATAATGATTGTGAACGATAGGCAAAATTCCAAAAAAGTGCAGTTCCCCTTTAAGTGATATGTACTAAATATTATTTGAAAAAGCTAACTTTACTAAGTAAAATGGCATCTTTAAATAATATTACCTTGGCATTTATTGTTTTTCTTATTTTGGGAACAGCTTTAGAATTTAGCAGAATAACATGGCTGACAGGCCTACATGTGGCACAATGGAACCTGTGAAGTGGACTTTTTTTCTCCCTAAAGTAGGCGTGGCCTCACAAAGGAAACTATACTGTAAGAGTGACAGACTCACGTTTATTGCATGTCTAAATATTGTCATTCATTGAACCGATCACAACTGTTCAGGTTGTTTTAAAAGACAGCCTAAAGCACTTTATGCTCACAGACCAGATAGGACAGCTCTTGTTTAACATCCAACTAGCTGTAGTCTGAAATTGAAGATAGCACAACTGGACTGATTAGATTGTCTTAAACGTCTTGGGTTTCATCATAACAGGCGTAATCAGTTAATGCTCAAATACTAGATAGGACAGCTCTAGTTTGACGTCTGGCTAGCTGTGGTCTGAAATTGAATCTATCGCAATTGGACTGTCCAGGTTGTCTGAGAAGAGGTTTTGCCTCGCTCCCAATTAGGCTTCACCAATTTTTGCTCGAAGATTAGATAGGACTGCTCTAGTCTGAAATTGCATAGGTCACAACTGGTCTTTTGGAGTTGCCTGAAAAGGGGGTTTACCTCCCTTCCAAGCAGGTTTAATCGGTTCATGCTCAAAGACTAGATAGGACAGCACTAGTATGAAGTCTGACGAGCTCTAGACTATAATTGAATGGGTCACAAATGGACTGTTCAGATTCTCTTAGCAGACGGACTGCTCTAGTCTGAAATTGAATCAAACGCAACTGAACGGCTAGGGTTTACTTTTAAGATGTTTTGCCGCTCATCCAAGCAGGTTGCATCAGTTGATGCTCAAAGACTATATAGGACAGCTCTAGTCCACAGTCTGGCTAGCTCTAATCTGAAATTGCATCCAACGCAACTTTACTGTCCGGGTTGTCTTTGAAGACGTTTTGGCTTTAATCGAAACATTCTTCATCAGTTCATGCTCAAAGACTAGATAGGACAGCACTAGTCTGATGTGTGACAAGCTGTCGACTACAATTTGAATCTTGCAACTGTACTGCTCAGATTCTCTTTGAAGACGGACAGCTGTAGTCGGAATTCTTACTAGCGCTAGTCTGAAAATTAAAAACAACTGGACTCTTCATGTTGTCTTCTAAGACGTCTGCCTCTCATCCAAGCGTGCTTCATGAGTTAATAATCAAAGATTAGATAGGACAGCTCTAGGATGAATTTTGACGAGCTGTATTGTCTGAAATTGACTCCATCCTATCTGGACTGTTCATATTCCTTTAAATGCTTTGCCTCTCGTCCAAGCACGCTCCCTCAGTCCATGCTCCAAGGACAGATAGGACAGCTGAAGTCTGACTACCTCTTGTCTAAAGTTTGACTAGCTTTAGTCTGAAATCGAATCGATCGCAACTAGACTGTTCAAATTTTCTTAAATGTTTTTTCTCTCCTATTAGCAGGCATAATCAGTTCATGCACAAAGATTAGATAGGACAGAAATCGGAATTCTGAAATCTGACTAGCTCTAGTCTGAAATGTAAACGATCGCAACTGGACTCGTTTTGCTTCTCATCTCAGCAGTGCCGAAAATGTAATTTCAGTTCTTATATGTCTTGTACATGTTAAAGAATGGACAATAAACAGCATCTTGAATCTAAGCAGGCTTCATCAGTTCATTCTCAAAGACTAGATAGGACAGTCTAGCCTGAATTTTTACTAGGTGTATAATCAGAAATTTAATCGACTCGGCGGGGGCGGTTGCTGGTTGTTCCATCTCCATCGTTGGGGTCCCTGCGGGTGGGGTGGGTGGTTCCCGTGGCCCCGTGCTGGGTGGTCCTGTGGCGGCCGGCTTGGGTGGGGTGGCCGTGGGCTGGCCTCGCCGGGCTCTCCGGGGGTAGGGGCGGGGGGGCTCATGGGGGCCCGGTTGCCGGTGGGGCGGGGGCAGTCTTCCCGTCCGGTTGCGCGGGGTCTCCGGGCCCCTCGGGCGGGGCGTCCCGCCTTTCTGTCCGTGTGGGGTGTGGTCTCTCGCTGGCTTGGGGTCTGGCTGCCCCTTGCTTTTCTCGTGCCTTGTCCTCTGCCGGGTGCGTCTGTCTGCGGCCTGCTGCTGGCCCTTGTGGGCGGCGCGGTGGGCCAGGCTCTGGGGTTCCTGTCGCTGTCCGGCTTGGCTGCGTGGGGGCGGTGGTCCCTGGTTCCCTGGGCACCACACCTACTGTTTATGGGATGGGCTCTCTGGGAGGCTGGGGCCCTACTCTGGCTCCCGCACACACTGGGAGTCAAATGTATTGTACATGCAAATTCACATATACTCACATACATACATACACACATACATAGGTACCTAGGCTCCCACATACATATACAAATACAGTACATATTTACACACTCAAAGTTCGTACATCCACACGCACACTCATTATACAAACATACTGTATACACATACTGTACATATACATTCACTGTAAAAACATACATATACACATACTGTACATATACATTCACTGTAAAAACATACATATACACATACTGTACATATACATTCACTGTACAAGCACACATATACACATACTGTACATATACATTCACTGTACAAGCACACACATACACATACTGTACATATACAAGTACATATGCACACATACGCTCATGCACATAATCACGTTTCATCAAACATATATTAACGTTGTTGCCCTAGGGTAAACTGGGTATAACACATGGCACACTGACAAAGCTTAACCTATTGTTACTATAACAATCTACAAGGTTAATGTAGGTTGCTTCTCTTTCTTCCCCTCCATTTTTCTGCATTCTTTCGTATCTCAAGTTATCATTACGTATTGGTATTGTTGCATTTGAACAATTGTATTGTTGATAATAAAGGTAAAGTGTTGGTATTGTTTATTATCAATAGCACTATTTCTATTGGTATTCATATTGCTCCATTTTTAGTGTAATAATGCTCATTGTCATTTCTGTATTATTTTTTATTTTCGCTAACTGCTTATTTGCTATTACTTTTACCATCATATTTTTATATGTCGTATTTGCTGATGTTGCTCTGTTGTTGTTGTTGTTGTGTTTGCTGTTGTTGTTTTTGTCTCTCTGTCTAATCCCCCTCTTGTCCCCACAATTCCCCCCTCTGTCTTCCTTTTTTTCTCTTTCTATCCCCTCCTGCTCCGGCCCGGCTGCACCAAATGATAATATAAATACATTTAATAAAGTCAAAATACAAATAAGGCAACAAGAGAAGTATCCTACACTTCTCTTTTGTAAAGTAAATCTGAACAGCCGATATGGGCATCTACATCTACTATATGATTTGCCTGAGAAGCTGGGCAGGACATTAAAAAAAAAAATAAAAAAAAAATGTAATCGATCGTATCTGGACTGTTCAGATTTCCCTAATGGCTCTGCTTCTCATCCAAGCAGGCTTCATCGGTTCATGTTTAAAGATTAGATAGAAAAGCTCTAGTCTGAAGTCTGGCTCGCTCTAGTCTGAAGTTTAACTAGCGCTTGTCTGGAACTGAATCAAACGCAACTCAGATCTGTCCTAGATGTTTTGTCTCTCCTATTAGCATGCTTCACCAGTTCATGCTCAAAGACTAGATAGGAGCTCTAGTCTGGAATTTAATCAATCGCACCTGGGCTGTTTGAGTCATCTTTGGAAATGTTTTTCCTCTCATCCAAGCATGCTTCACCAGTTCATGCTAAACAACTGGATAGGACAGCTCTAGTTTGTATTCTGACTAGCTGTACAGTCTGAGTTTGAATTGATTGTATCTGGACTGTTCAGATTGTCTTAGATTGTTTTGTCTTCCATATAAGCAGGCCTAATCAGTTCATACTCAAATACTAGATAGGACAACTCTATCTTAAAATCTGACTTGCTCTGGTCTGGAATTGAATCAATCTTAACTGGACTGTTTAGGTTATCTTTGGAGACATTTTGCCTCTCATCCAAGCATGCTTCACCAGTTTATGCTATAAGACTAGACAGGACAGCTCTAGTTTGTATTCTGACAAGCTGTACAGTCTGAATTTGAATTGATTGTTCAGATTATCTTAGATGTGTTTGTCTTCCATATTAGCAGGCTTAATCAGTTCATACTAGGTAGGACAGCAATAGCTTGAAATCTCACTTGGTCTGGTATGCAATTGAATTGATCGCAACTGGACTGTTTAGGTTATCTTTGGAGATGTTTTGCCTCTCATCCAAGCATGCTTCACCAGTCGATGCTAAAAGACTAGATAGGACAGCTCTAGTCTGTATTCTGACTAGCTGTACAGTTTGAATTTTAAATGATTGTATCTGGACTGTACAGAGTGTCTTGGATGTTCCATATAAGCAGGCTTATTCAGTTCATGCTCAAAGTCTAGATAGGACAGCTATGGTCTGACGTTGCGATCGATTCAATTCCACATTCACTGCAGCATCACTTGTTCGCCATGTTTTCTTTCCCGTATGACAAGAATGTTCGGCACAAATGGGACATGAAACAAAGTTATGATGGTTTTATTGTTGTTTTCATCATAACCGGTTGACTTATCGTCACACTTGTATTTCTGTTAAAAATGACACTGTAAAAAATCGCTTGTACATTTCAAAATATTTTACAACGGCTCCCCTTACTCATCATTGCGTATTATACTCAATGGTTAACTGGACATCTTTATGTGCTCGACGCCTCAATCATTGGTATGTTTTCATCTACAAAACCATTCTGGGTATCACTCCATCTTATCTGTCTTGTCTTTTAACAAAGAAACAAGGAAGTCACAATCTTCGTTCAATGAATGTTCTGCAATTTGTCGTCCCCAAAGTAAGAACTGAACTGGGCAAGAAAGCATTTAGGTTTTCAGCAGCGAAGGCTTGGAATAACCTACAATCGAATATTAAACTTCAAACCCTTGTTACGTTGAATGAGTTTAAAGCTTCTGTGAAAGGACTGCAGTCTACCTTGTCTGTATGCACATGTGTTATGTGAGCAAGTTTTAATGTCGTAAATGTGATGTTTTATGTATTTGTTTACTGTTTTTAATGTAACCTTGCTGCTGCCCTCTTGGCCAGGTCTCCCTTGGAAAAGAGATCTTTGATCTCAATGGGATTTTACCTGGTTAAATAAAGGCTAATAAATAAATAAAGAGGGAAATAGCAGATTATACTCCAAGTGCCCCTGTCTTTGTGTTTTAGACCACAAGACATTTCCAAAACGTGGACTATTAGTACCATCCTGTGGATTCATAGTTATTTGAATCTTGTCCACGCAGCACAGTCTTGATAAATCAACTTTAAAAGTATTGAAAGCCACAGTGTGTACCCGAAGCAACAATCACATCATAGCTGCTTATTAGCCAACCGTAGTCCTCTTAAGCCCCTGTCTTAGGTCCAGGGTCATAGAGAAGTCTCTACACAGGATCCGTTTCTGTGCAGAGAGTGATGGTCGTGGTTGAGGCAGCCTTCGTTGCTATGTACGATGAGTACGGGAAAGTAGAGCGCGTCCTGGTACGCCGGAGGGCCCTCCCCGCCGTCCGGATGGCCCGACAGGCAGCGCGTGCTCTCCGTGGGCCGGCTGGGCACGTCGTTTAAGCTACCGCTGCTCCTCAACGGGCAGCTCTGCCTGGAGCCGTAGAGCCGGCCCAACGAAAAGCGGCTGGCGCTGAACGGGAGCCGGGGGCTGGCCGTGTTGCAGATGCTCAGGGCGCTGCGGGAGAAAATGGAGGAACTGCTGATGGCACGCTGGCAACGCTGGCAGTTCTGCCTGTAGCGCCGGCAAACGGAGGAGTTATTGCAGCTGCCTGAAAGCTGGGCCAGGTCCATGAGGACTGCCTCGGAGTAGCTGGGCACCAGCTGCTGGTTGGAGCGGATGTGCCACTCCAGTTCCGTGCTGTCGATGGTGTTGACCCGCGGGATGTGTCTGCAGTACGGACGCTCCTCGGAAGGCGTCACCGGCACGTAGTCGAAGCCAAAGAGCTTCTCCACGTGGTAATGGACGCACGCAGTTCGGTACTCGGACAGCACCCGTA